>NW_008673169.1:4734-28966 GCF_000695815.1 Acanthisitta chloris
AATGCCAATGTGCAATCCACCTTGAGGTTACGTACAACAGGTTTTGTGCACGTGTTGATCACTGACACCTGTGATGTTTTGCAACTGCATTCCATGTGGCCAGTCAGTAACTTTATTAAAATGAAAATAGTTTTGTTATTGCAAGAAATAATAAATTGACATTAGCAAAGCATAATTACATTTTTAATGCATTTTACTACTTGACAGCTTGGAGTTCTGCTGTTGTATGTAAATCACTGACCAAGCTTCTGCATTGGTGGGGTTGAAGTGTGTGCCATGTTCTTTCAAATAACAAGTCATCTGTGGGATTTGTTGAAAGACAAAGCCCTTAGTATTTTCAGGTCCTCTTCTATTACTGTTTTCTTTCTGCTTATCTATGGTTTTGCTGCAGTTGGGGAGGGACTTTTTAAGTTGTTATTATTAACAAGAAAACAATAGGATTCTTGTTCAACACCACAAACACTTTATGTGGGGTTGTGTATAGCATGGGGAAAGTGGGAGAAAAGCAGAGTGTATCCTGACAGCTTTAGTGAGTGTCCCACTAATAACCTCAGGAGATCTGTGTGTTAAGTTTTAAACACCTTGGAGGAAAGGGCCAGACGTGTTCAGATGGCCACTCGTCTGTCCATTAATCAAATTAAAAAAACTAAACTTAGACTTGCTGTAATTGGAAGCAAAACTATTTATAGAAGCAGATTTTCATGGACCTGGGTAAGTACAATTACATGGGGGGTGTTTTGTTGCACTTTGTTCATTCATGCTTTGCTCAGCCCATTCTAGTGTTAGCAAAATTGCATCAATTTATTTCCCTGATCCCTAAATGTAAAGCAAACTACAGTTCCTGCATCAGATTTTAGCAAAGCTCAACAGGGACGAGTGCCGACTCTTAGGGAAGGACAGTGCCTGTAACATTTATTTTTGCTAATTAGAAGCAAGGGCAGACAAGTTCAGATGAGATGTCTAACCAGCATGAGGTCTTAAAGTGAATGAGTCCAAGTCACCAGACAGATTGCAGGGAAGAACAGGTGGTAGGCACAAGGGGAGGTCACAGGGCAGTCTGCAACTGAGCAGCTGGGCACTTCATTTGGATTAGATGTTTGGTGAGTTAAAATTCCTCATTCTTTGTTGTTAGGTCCCTCTCCTGCTTTAGCTGTACAACAGAAAATAGCAATGCTGACGTGGTTGTCATTGTTACAACACACAAGGTGCAAGTCTTAAGGAGAGGCTCTGTGCTTGCCTAAGGTTTGATCTCTCTCTTCATGGCTGCACTGAATGACAAGTGATGCTATTTTAAATCCTCAGATTCTGTTCTCCAGAATGAATGCAGATGAATAATGCTATTTATAGAAAGAGAATGGATTTTAGGTTAAAGTATTTCAGTGAACAAGTCTTTAGATGAAAGTAGTGGAATTATCCCATTATCTTAATCGTGTCTGGAATACAGATTGGTTTATTTATAGTACACTACAAGGATTGAGTTCCAATTCTGAAGTATTTTTAGCAGTGTTTTTAGATAGTTTCCTGTGTTCTTCCAAAGCCGTAAAAACAACCCAAATGTTTTTTTACTGCCACTAAGAATAGTCTTCAACAATATCACAGAAGGTTTAGTTCTTTCTGAATGTACACATGCTTAAGAAGTGCTGATTGATTGTCCAAGAGCCCTAGATAAAGAAATGAGCCCTTCCAAATCCCACCTAAATAAGTGGTACAGAAATGGGACAGATGGCTGTACAAACAGCATGAATTCTCCACTTGCCTTTAAAGAGAAAAGCAGACTTCTGTGGAAGTAAAATTGCACAGTAGATACTTGTTTACATCATGTGGGAATGCTTTTTGATTAAATACTCAAAGTAACCTTAATTTATTTTGATGTGCAGATTCCTGGGCAGTAACTTACGTGTAATACCAGTTCATAACCCTGCAGAAACTGTTAAATTAATGCTAACTATGGCTAAGGTAAGGCTGGTTGTATATACTTAAAAATATTAGTATATTAGTCAGGAAAACCCAAAAACTATAAAAATATTTGGTTTTCCTTAGTGAAACGTTTTGGGTTATACTGACCACACTCCATTAATATGCTGAAGTAGGACTGGTACTCTGATCCTTTAGCTGAGTATTTAAACTGTTGTGAAAGGTAACTCTTGAAAGCTCTTAATAGCATCTGCAAAGAGAAATTAAATACTTAAAAGCTAATCTAACTCTTATTTACCACTGTTAAGTTGGGATGTCTTTATTTACTAGTGCAGAACCAGCATGAGATCTAAATATGTAATGACTTAAAGTAAAAAATGCCAATCTGAAAACTGTATTTAGTTGTGAGTTTTTAATGCTGCACACACTAGAGTATTATTTCTACATCTTACTGTGCATAATCTATGTGTGAATCTGCCACATACCCAGGATGCATCAACACATTTGATGCATACAAGTCTATTTACTGAACCTCTTTAAAGAACATTTTTTCATGAAAATTCTAACTTAGGTATCACTATATCCGTACTAGCAGCATCTTATGTAGCAAGCCTAAAAAGAGCAGGTTAAATGACTTTCTAGGAATCAAATAGGAATTTGCCTTCTATCCTTTCCTGAAGTGGACATAGCAAAATAGTAAGCATTAACCTCTTCAGTGTATGCATCATTGTAAATGTGCGTAAGCTTCATCCCACTTAATACATGGCAAAAGTTTTAAAATATTTACTACAACATTGAACTTTTTATGGAATCTACTGCTGCCCAGTCTCTTTACCTGAAAGAGGTGCTTCCCAGTATTTACCTAGAAGTTTTTGAGATTACTGCTAAAAAAAACTGCTTGTTCAGAATGTGTACACTGAACTTCAACAGGAGAGCTCTGTAAGAAGCAATGACACCAAATCTCACAGATCTGGTGGCTGCCATTACATTCTCTTAGTGGTGCAGTACAAAGCCAGTTTACTGAGATCATCATTTGCCAGACAATCCCTAACTGGTTATAGGGCCTAAAAAATCAACTTGTTTTTTACCCCAGGTTAACATACATGGCCAAGGGAGCAATACCATCCAGCTAAACCCAAGCTACCATATCCAGCTCCTGGTAAAATCCTATTACCTCTGTGTACATAGTTCCTGATATCTACTTCAGAAAACATTTCACTGATGAATAATTTTGCACTCGTACTATTTGAAAAATAAGATGTTGAATATTCTATTATCTAACACTTACTGCGTCCTACTCATAATATGCTTCTTTTCTCTAAGGTAACTTCCAAGCCCCAAGCAGATGATACTCGTTACAAAATGGCAATGACAAAAGCCCAAATCATAGAAAGAAGTCCTGTTTGGAAGATGCTTCAGGAGTACCAACTGCACTGTAAATAATTTGGTATTTGTGTTTTTTATTCATAAATAGAGTGGCTACAGTTTAAAAAATATATAGAATGTTCTTAAAAACATAGTTATATTTCAAAAGACTATGTACAACTTCTGCATTTGGAATGAAATTCATATTAAATAACTACACAGTGAAAAATAGCATACTTTGTAACAAATGTGCACTCTAAGCAGGGAAAAAAGTGGTTTAGCTGCACTACAGAAAAGCCATCTGTATTTTTAGCTTGATTCTGAACTTTTAAGTTCATCTCTTTATAAATAATTTCCCAAAATATTTACTATATCTTAAGGAAAACTGTATCATCAAACTGAAGGATGAGATGGATGATCAAAATCATTCCAAATTCCCGAGCATAAGCAGGAATATGTAGGAAATGTTACACTGTGTTTTAAACACAGAAGTGTTACCTGTTGTATTACTAAGCTTTAACATCGTATTTAGCTCCAATTTGATGCACTTTTCCTTTAAACCTGGTTGCCTTTGCCATAATGTTTTTACTATCCTATAGATAGTATGTTCTGTACTGTTATCTATACCTTACAGTCCTGTTTGTAAATATAGATGCTTGTTTATCAACATTAAAACATGCTAATAAAAATACCTTATGCTTAAACAGTGTTTTTTAATTAATGGTTCTCCAGTCAGTTTATAAAAATCCTTGTAATTCGCACCACCAGTCAGCAACTCTTAGCTAACAAAGCTAGAAAATTAACTGAAAAATGAATGCCCAACCACACATCCTCACCACAGCAGAGCAACATACTCCCACCTTGGCTTTAGTTTCTAAACTTAAGAAAAAGCATCAAATTCTGAAGAGGACTAACTAGACCATAAATGTGAACCACACAAAACAGTAGCAAAAGAAACAGCAACAAGACTTATGATGAGCAGCATCTGCAGTTCTTCTGGAGACCACTCTACATTGCTCCTCTTTAAAGGCTGACAGCCTCTTTTGCAACTATTAGTCCAAATGATTTTGTAAGGAGTATGTTAATTCAGATACTTCAGCTGACCTAACTCTTTTCATCCATTACAGCTTTTCACTTCAATGAGTTCTTCTACTCGAGCTAGAACACTTTCTATTAAATCGAATGTGAAGAGGGCCGAGTGTAAAACCTGAAATGACAAAACAGATTAGTGTTATTTTTTATTACAACTGTTTTTACCCACTATACCTGTACTTCTGCCTCCACACTGTCAATACTTCTGAGTAACTGTGAAGGAAATGCAAACTCACCTGAAGCTGCATTCCAGTAGTCATGGCAGGCAGCTTTTCCCCACCAACGGTTACAGAACAAACTGTGTTAGAACTCTGTGCCTCTGTAGAAGAAAATTACCAACATGACTTTGAGAATGAAAAGAATATTTCATATATTAGCATTTCTAGCCAGTAATTGTCAAGAACACAAACTTAGGGATTGACCAAACACAGGACCTTAAGGGGAAGGAAGGCAGTTTGAGCTGGATGCTATCCCCACACATCTGTAACACAAATGTCTACATTACTAAAAGGCAAGATCTGCAACTCAAAACAATTTTATATAGCTCAAAATGCTCTTTGAAAGGAAAAAAACCCACTATCTGTTCATTTTTGATATATTTTTAGTATTTCCACATCCAGAGAAATAGGAGGAGGTTCTTTAGCTTGACTTAATGAATCCAGACATGAGATACTTATTTTATTAAGAAAATGCTGCAGGCTTCTCTGTTTCAGACAGATTACTTGCAGCAGGCTAAACTACAAGGACAGGTCTGAAAACTAAGGGGAAAACCTCTTGTATTCAGACCACATATCTGAAATTTAATGTAATGCTCACAGAGATTATACACAGGGGAAGAAGGCTAAACCATTTACTGTTATGAGTTAGATGTTCTCTCCCAGTCTCAAATCTCTGTGGTTTGTAAAAGGCTAGAGAAATGTAAGAGGGACTTAGAGAAAAAGCTTTGAGTAATTTTGAAGGTTTCCCTTTAGAAAAATATCCACAGGTTGCCTTCAAAACAGAATACTCTTCTTTACCTCATACTCACACAGTTTACAACAGAAGAGCCTAAGACTGGGGGCAAAAAGCTGTACTGACATTTGTAGTAGAAGACACAAATTCCTTGGGCTGTCTTAATTTTACTGGAGACCACAAGGAACAGAGGATCTGACATACAGAGAGATTGCCTAAAGCAGCTACAGCTCTTGTGCCCTGTGCAATGTGTCTGCTTAACCCAGAGCAGAACCTGATTCCGTGTGTCAGACTACAAAAAAATTTAAAAAAACAAATACAGAATGTAGTCCTTCAGGCTTTAGAGAGCACCTGTTTGCTGTGTGAATTATTTCTTCTCTTGTTAACCTCCCCACACCTGGTATAAAACCTAAGGGCTATGTACTCAGAGAGACTCAGTTGCTCCTGTCTAACATTAAAATCAGAAGTGTAAATGCAGAACAAGCTTTGAATGTCTTCATGTGACAGTTCTGTCAGATTTCCATAAGATTTACAAGTGAGATGACAGCTAAACAAATTCAGATTTTTCTGATCAGTTAAGAAAATCTTTACTATCAAGTGTAGGAACTACTGCATTCTTATCTGAAGTTTGGAATAGTGCCAACAGTTAAATAAAACATGATCTATACAGCACTCACCAATTCTTTGCTTCCAAAGGATTTCCAAAGTTTCTAGATATGAATAAAGCCAAGGAAAAAAACCAACTAACCTTTTCTGTTTTCTTTCTTATTTTTTATTTCTGCTTCATAGTGTGCTCTGGACATATTGAGTCCTACACGCAGTGGTTTTAAAAAGTTCTGCTCAATCTTGGCAAGTGTGGTCCATACACCAGTCTATTCAAAGAGAACAGAAGAGTTAACACTGCAGTTTCCATGATGCATTGCAATGCTGGTTTTGAGCACAAGTTTTTAGGCTAGTCTTTATAACATACACTTCTGCGCTGGGAGGAAGAGACAAAAATAGTTCCGACTCATGCGTTTCAGCATGAATAGCATCCTGATGGATATTTAAGCTCCTCTCTCTCTCTCTCTCTCAGTCTCTCTCTCTCTCTCTCTCCCCCCCTTATATAATTTGTTGAAAATTGGAGGATGAAGCAGTCAAAAAATAAAAAAAGGGGGGAGGGAAGGGAGAATTCAGTATGCAGGCTGGTTAACTACAGCAGTGGAAATGCACATTTTCAGCTTATTCTTTTAAGCAAAGCTGAAAGGGTGTTGCTGTGTTGGGGAGGGTCTTAGGCACTCTCTCATGCTGGAATCTCTGCAGTGAGTAAACAGCAGTCACAGGTTCCTCTCAGACAATTCAGCCACGAAAAGGAACAAATATTTAAATTCATTCCCCAAATGTCTACATTACATTTAAAAGTATTGTAGGAACGTTACTGGATATGCTACTACCCCATTGTCACAGTAGCCAAAGTGACTATAAACTTCTCCCCAGTTTGGCATGGGTGAAAGAAGGAGATTACAATAGTGTCACTCAGGAAGCAAGAGATACCTGGAATTGATGCTCAAGAGAAAGGCTGTTCAGGGCTACACAGCACAAGAGGAGAACTCCTCTGGCCTTGGCACCTTTTAAGCTTGTAGTTACAAAACTGCTGTTGAAGGAAACAAATACAAAGCAGCCTTTGTGTCCTTAGATATAGGAATCATTTATACAACTCCTTGCTTCAGGCAGTGTCCTCCAAGGGCAGAGTAAGGATGACAAAAATAAGAATTCTCAATGCTGAATACAGTGAGTTCACTGATAACAGTGGAACATTCACCAAATTTTAATACTAAATGACACAAAGTTAACTGGTCAAGTAAGAAAAACAGTAATTACTTCCACCACAATGTAGCTAAAAAAAGGAAATAACATTCCAGAAAAATACTGATTTTTAAACTTGATTAATGAAAATGCTTGTTACACAGCAATCAGAATATCTGAACTGACAAGAAAGGAGGCATTTTCTTTCTGCCCCACTTGCACTGTATGAAGGGGGACAGGGAGGAAGTCAAGAAGAACTGACAGGGCTTAAATTTAAGGGAAACCTTCAGGAGATGTGATGCTATTTTCTGCTCACACTGTATGGACATTCTCTATGCCAGGCACTAGAGACAGCAGTTAGGGCAGCTGAGTGCTACTGTGTGGGAGTTTTTATTAAGATTCAGAGTGGAATTCTCACTTTTCTTACAAAGTTATGTATTTACATGACAGTGAGTGGACCATAAGGAGTACTTAAATAAGAATCACTCCTTAAATACGAGAAACATCACTATTAACTAATTACACAAATAGTAAATTAGAAATGCAGCCACTGAAAGCTAGTTTTGCTTTTCATGTTCATTATGGTTTTGGCAATCAGTGCAAGTTATATCATTATTCTACTTAGACTAGTAACATCATTAGGCGCTTATAAAACTTGTATTCCTAGATCTCAAAGTAGTCTAAAAGTCAATCAGAAATTTTTTCTGTGTTTTAGAAAACAGGAGATGATATGCTGAAATCCATTCTTCCAAACCATAAAGAAAATCAAGGAACTGAGGGAGAACAAGAAAACACCTTAGGATACTTATCTACTGGTTAGAATATTCATTTGACCATGATATTGCTTAATCAAGTCAAGAAAGATTTTACTGTATTTTAAAACTGAAAAGCAATTTTTTCTTTAAACTGCCACTAATTTAAACAAATATTTTAATGCAAAAATCAAAACATTTTAGTACTAAGGAGATAGGTGATATTTGCTCACTCCACAATATAGTGGATAAAAAGCTCCTGAATTACATAAATAAGAAGAAGATTGGAATATGATTTGAAAGAGTCAACAAAAGTTGCATTTACTCTGAGAATAAGTGGCTATTTGGTAGTGGAAGGTAGTTGGAAAACTAAACACAAATAATTCTACTGGCTCTTGAATGCTGTAGCCACACAATCCAAGTCAGAGCACTTATAATCCATCTGCTAGCAACCCACTTGAGAAATTCAAACAAGTTTTCCCTCAAGCATCCAGGAACACATTTCAATCAACTGCAGGTGACCAGGAGTGACTGTACACAAAGCCAGCAGATCCATCAGAAAATACTACACTGAATAGCCACACAGCAGTTGAGCAACAAATCCTGGTAGAGAAATGCAAAGTGTAATAAATGTTGTTGAGTTTTTCAGACAGAAAACAGCTAAACAAAAGAGAGAAGAGGTGGGAATTACAACTAAGTAACTACAACTAACTCCTGCGTTAAACTGAAGTGGCATAATACTATACAGGTAAAATACATAAAGGCAGTTTCAATTTTTTAAATATATTGCAGAGTATTTCTGAAATACCTGCATTCAAACACCCACACACAGGAACTGAAGGCAAAGAGGCATGCCTGTAACTGCAGTGCTGGGCAGTTTAGGCTGGCAAGTATCCTCTGTGCATAAAACACTGTAGGCTGTTTCCAGTAAAGCAATGTAGCAGAAAATTGGATGGGTCTGGCCTTGCCTTTTGTAACTTCAGCTGGTGGATCTTACAGACAAGAATTTTTTTAATGCAGTATCTAGAGAGGCTTTTAACACATACCTATGGTGCATCTGCAGAGTTACTCTAGTGTAGGATGCTGTTTTGCACAGCTAAAAACTAGTGAAGTATGATTTTCGAATACTTTATCAGAAATCATAATACTAACAACTTTTAGCATATTTCACAAAAATTACTTTGGCTAAAGATGAATAAAATGGATCTCCTGAACTAAAAAGGTGGTTATTATTATTAGAAAGAAATGCACTTGGAGGCTTGAGGAATACTAGCTAATTAATAAGCAAGAGTAACAGATATTTTCTCAGGGGAATACTTGATGGGTATGTGATTTTGTGGTGTTATTCTAATGTTACAGATACAGGTCACAGGTCACCAGGCAGAGTAAAAGCTGTTACAGTAACAGTAGGAGTATAAACAAATTTCAGCAGAATAAAGTAACACATCACACACTTCCTAGTGTCTTAACAAAAGCATCACTTCTGGACAACTAACCATTGCAAAGAAAAATGCCAACCCCATGTGTTTTGAATTGAGGATAAAAGTGTTCAGGTAAATTCAGCTCTTGGCACTCAGCTGATCAACAATTTTCAAATCCAGTAGCACTTACTTGATTATCACTTTCACAATCCTTAATGACTAAGTATCTCAGCAGATTCAGTGATGCCATAATCCTGTGAATTAAAAGCATACCATTTATAATTGAGAGCACAGATATATGTTGTAGGGATGATAACTTGAATTGTCCATTAGCCACACACCCTAAAAATACCCAGCTGCTCATCTCTCAAGCAATGTAGCTTAGTCCAGAGCACCAGTGTGCAGGATGTGCACACCACAGCTCACATTCTGCAAGGACAATTAAAACTGTCATCCCACTGGAGAAGGCTGGTGGTTGTAAGGGAGAGAGTTTTCTGAAGAGCCAGAACCTTATAACAGAATTTATCATACTTATCACTGATGATACCCAGTTGATTTGAAACTAGTGTGACAGTTTTCTTTATTATTGTATTGAATTTTTACTTTTTGAGTGCTTTTTAGAATGTGCTTTTCGCTTTAGTTTTACCATACATTTTAGCAGAAATTGCTTATTGCCTTTCCCAGTAAAATTGCAGATCATATTCTGGATTTTGTAAGCAGGTATGTGTCCATCTGGACACCATCACCCTGCTGACTGGCAAGCCCAACCATTACTCATCATAGAGATGATCTGTCCTACAAAGAAGATTTTCAGAGACATTTCACTTATTTTCATATTTCTTAACGCAATTATTTCCTGTTCGGGTGGATCTGTAGTCCTACTCATAACATACTGGATTCCCAGCAGCAATCTGTGAAACAGCCTCAAAAATGCTGTGTGCTCCAAGTTGCATCTGATTATTGTTATTCCCCTGTATCACATAAGAAAACATTCCTCTAACTGCTTCTGCAGAGAGCTGACAAGCCATACACTCCTGAACAAATAATGCTTCACCAATTAACTGTGGAATTTCACATCTGAAGCCTTATATCCCTATGGAGTGGAGGAAGAAATCCCTTTTTATTGTTAAAAATCAATGTAATAGCATTGTAACATTCTTCTATGCAGAGCTGGTTGAAATAATTTCTAGTTCCAAAAATTTAAATATGCTGATGGTGTCACCTCATTAATTACATGACAGCACACCTCACTGTAGTAAGGTAGTTTTATGTCTTCCCATATAATGAAAAAGGGAGAAAATCCTCTACCTGTGATTACAACTCACCTGTCTGAGTTTTGCAGAAGATCTGTCTCAGCACCTTCTGGAAGTGAAAGTACTAAATCTAGAAGGGAGATCAGGTGATGTCCTGTAAACCAAATGTTGTCATATTCCTTCTGAAAAAAAACCAAAACAACAAGATAAGAAGTTTAGCCTGGTGCAAAATTTAGATCTCATAGAATTCAACAATAATTTGGGTAAAACAGAAAAGGAAAACAAAAAGAACTGAACACTGGTAGCAATGTTTTCTGATTGCTACCTGTGACTGAAGTACACAAACTAGCCTTTTCATAATCCTCCCTGCTTTGTCCCTCCATACCAAGCTGTTCTTTTCAATTTCCTCAGAACAGATTCTCCACCTCTTCAACACATAACCACCAATACAGTTAATATCTGTTTACATAAACTTAGCAAAGTTTTAAAAAAAACTTACTTTACAATAAATTTAGCTAATTGCAATAGGCACTTTCTTGTTTTATGTGGAGGCATGGAATGATGACTGTCTTTACCAGAACCCTGCTCATTTCATATCAGCAGTGTCACAGTTAGTTTTTTAAATACCATCAGGTGTTTTAATTTTCCTTTGCATATTTCTAAAAGCAGAAATGGACTGAGAGGAAAACTGAGATTAGATAATGAGATGAGAAGGGCTGAGAAGTTCTGTTCAGTCTGATCAGACGAAGGAACAGGCCAGATGAAGACCAGCCAGGCACTAGCACACTAAGCTAAATAAACGGACAGCAATAGGAAATTGTTGTCATTATGTCTACAGCAGAATTCTTTGCAACAAACTGAGAATATTCAAAGTCATATGATGAAATTTTAAAATTGTTTGTCTTTTTGACAGCCAGGAAACTACATGGATGAAAGGTAGTAAGAGAATTCTGAAGCTGCATAGTAAAAAAAAAATAAAGAATTAATTACTAAGGAAACTTCAGAACATACTTTTACCTATTCAATTTTAGTGCAAACCCTCTTGGAACAGTTTTAATATTAGCATTTTCTTCACCCTTGCTGATTCAATGCACAGGACAGACTGTAATCTAATGAGTAATTCACTGCTGTCTGACATAATTTTGCCAGCATAAAAGATGCATAAATTTACTATACTCTCCTATTTGACAGAAGGCAGCATCCTTGGGAATCAAATTTGGTTTGGAAAAACAGTTAAAAAAAAAAAAAAAAAAGAAAAAGAGTTAATCATTTAGTTTGAATTAACTTTCTCAAATTCCTGGTATCAGATGTAAATGTCTTTGATCTAGCTCACCCTGTTCTGGTGATTTCATTGTACATGAAGACTCCTAATAAAATGCTGCCATCTTAAAACCCAAGAAAAAATTAATAATTCTATCTCACTGTAGTATTTGAATTATACTCAAAAAATGAAGAAATGTGGGGATAAACCAGAATACTGAGTAGTTCCATTTAAAGAAAAAAATATGTCTCTTCAAGCACAGAAGAGGTAACAATAACTTCTTAGAAAAACACAGTAAGATTGTGGAATTAAAAAAAAATACAATTGTAAGATTAAAATGTATAAAGCAAACACAGAAAAAGCCAAAGCAGTATTTCTAATATCGTTTCCCAATATTATGTTCCTTTTCAAAGTGGATTTTTTTTAATGCATCACTCCAAGTTTAAGGTGTACACATTTCTCAACAGAACCCTGATAAAATTTTGAGACAGTTACTTGTTTTTCAGTGGGAACAGCCTCACCGTTAGTGACACATGAACCTGATCCTTTATATTTTTAATAATATATCCTTCCACACCAGCGTGGTTGCTTGTCTTCAGTAAACACCTTCAAAAAAACAAAACAAAGACATTATCTCTTCAAAGCTGCCTACACAGTTAGCTCAAAACATTATGGCTTTATGCACCAAGTGGGAGTTTTACCACAGAAAAATGATATGACTATGCAACCTTTAAGCCTGGTTTACATTAGACAACTGGTTTTCTGTCAGGCAATTGAAGGTCATTATTTATCAAAACACTAACACAATAAAATTAATGTGGCTTAGCAGATAGAAACTGTCAGAAATCTTTGTATCTATGTGATTAAGCTCCACTCAGGCTGGTATTACACAATCCACAGGAACCTGGATGCATACCTGAATAATGTATATTTTCCCTCTGTGTCAAACTTGTCTATGAACAACTGCAAAATATTTAAACTCTTCTTTCTCTAAAGAAAACAGAGATGTTATCAGATGAATGCTAATTAAATAAATTCAGCACTTGACTGATTCTGGAGATCACATTACATACCACATGTTCTATGGGACAAAGGGTCATAATTTTCACCAAATCCTGCAGTCAGAGAGAGAAAACATGATTTCCAATTACATACAGATTATTACATTATATTTCACTGACCAAAACCTACTCAAGACATTAAACCAAACAAACTAACCAAAAAAATAAAATATAAAAAAAAAAAACCTAAAAAAACCAAACCAAACCAAACCAAACCCCCACAGCACACTGGAGAATGGCAGCATGACTATGAGAAGATTCTCATCAGAGAAATTCACTCTGGCTTCAGTGGTCAAAATGTCAGGGCTGATACACAAGAACACTATTCCTGGACTGTTGGGTCCAAATAGGAATGTAGTCAAGCAGCACATTGGCAAGGAAGAGACAAAACCAAGCAAGCACCATCTTTCAACTAGGATCTGTGCCCACCTGCTTGAGTGACCTGCACATACACTAACTATATTTTAATTGTTACTGTAACTTCATGGTGCAGCAGGTAGAAAAGACAATCAATTCTGTATAGCAAGACACTGAAGTTTTCAGTTTAACAACATGTGTATAAAGGTTCAGTAGTACATCCTCCCTCAAACACCTAGAGGTGTAGCTGTCATCAAAATTTGACAACTTCTATTCATTGCTTCTTATTACCTGAGGTACATTAACAAAATCTTTGAATTCTAAATACTGATGGAGAAGGCTGCCATCTTCCATCCTCAATAAACAGCTCTCAAACAGATCCTGCAGGAAAAAAAAGTGCCAATATTATGCACATATATAAACCATTAATCTATATACTTAACATACCATGGCTCAAACAGCCCTCACTGTAATACTGATTCAGATAGTGAAAGTTCCTAAGAGCTGCAATTATGACTGATAATGGTAATTTAAATGTTTATGCAGGTGTGTAAAGATCAATAAACAGACATATTTGTAAGACTGGAGAATACCCAGTTAAGCCTCAAAATGTATCTGGAACTATTATCTGAACAATCATTTGAACCTCTCAGAAGGAGAAACAAAAGGTTTACCATTCCTTACACTGAAAAATTATACATTATAACACTGAAAATTTGATTTTAAAAGACAACTTACAAGTCCTTTAGATAACATAGATTCTTCTGTTCTAGAAAAAAAAATAACAAATTTAAATTGTTAATTAAAAAGACACTGTTGCTATTTCAGAAGAAATATTAGAACAGAGGTCAACAAGAATCTGTCCCTCAACAATTTTCAGTCTTTTTGCTAAATACTATCTTCATTATTCCTCTCAGAGATCTTTAGAATAAACTTGCTGGTGAGAAGTTGAACATTAGACTCTTCTCAGTCAAAAATCATTTCCCCCCCATCCCCTCAATGTTTATAGATGCTCAAAAGCAGCTTGTCATCCCTCACAGGTATCATGACTTTGCATAACAAAGAAAATGAAATGGTAAGCAGGCACAATGGGTCCCTTGCCTGCTAGAGGAGTGCTGGAAACTGTCTGGTTAATATTGCTGCTTATGGAAGGTGAAATAATCACAGTATAGAGAAGAGTTTAGTTTCCTTTAGAAAGCCTGACCTTTAACCAGATTGCACATCAGGTCAGAATACATTCAAGTAAGCATGATCACAACAGTTGTCTTTGGTAATACACTAATTGTTATACAAGTGCAAATAAATACACATCAATTATTCTGCATGTGTTTAAACTACCTTGATTTTTAAATTTTGCATTTTCAGAATAAAGTTTCTAAAAATGGTATCAATACAAGATGAAAATGATACATTAGACAACTTATACTTCCTAGTAAAAGAAGTCATCTCTGCCATTTCAATGCTCAGGTTTAAAAACCTCTTCTGAACCTACCTGGTATATCTGCAATTTGATGCTATGTATGACTATAAATGATCACACCCACTACCTACAGCTGCAAACCCCACAAACCTTACCTTTTCAGCAGCACCTCAACATGGCTCATGTTGCATTGCAGAAGGTAAGAGGGACTGAAAAAAAAACACTTAGGTTACATTAAACTGCATAAGCCATATACATTTGCATATCATTAATGTATTTAACAGGACTAGTATTTTTTGCAAAATTAAAATATGTCTCTAAAATTAGTGATTTTGAAATAGACAAAAAAGTGTAAGTCAAATTGTTGATGATAACTCTTACATGGAAACTATCTATAAATATGTCATTGAAAATTTAGTGCACATTAATTTTCAACATGTGACTAATCATGCCAGTTTTTTTGAAAAGGACAGTTCATGTAAATTAAACCATAATAAAGTAATCTGCAGGAGTATGTTCTTACAGACATAAGCTACATCAAAAAAAATGCACAAAGGCTGACATAAAATTAATACTAGTGAAATACACAGTTTGCATTCATAACTATTCCCAAATAAAGTTCTCTTCTGCTCAGAATCTTCAAAGTACAGACGTAGAATAAGTGAGAAAGAATAATTCTTACCTAAACACCATTGGAAAGCACTCAATACCAAAATGCTGAACAAACATCAGGTAAGACAGACATGCCAAAGATTCTGCAGAATTCTTTTGTTCTATGTCTGCAAACTCCTGATCCTCCCAGTCTGAACTTTTGGCTTTAGGATGTAAAAACACTAACGGTATCAATTCTCTTATATTCCACAAAATGTCCTTAAAAACAAAAAAAAAAAAGACAGATTGCCTATAGTTGCCTTTGAAATACCTGTATACCAACTAAGTGTCAAAGCTTTAATTGGATTTACAGAACATTCTCTTACACAGTCTAAGTATAAATTAATAGAAATGTGATATTTATGATATTTACACATATACACCAAAAAAAAAGACCCTGCAGGAAAAATAACAACTGTTAGCAAAATGTTACTAAAATAGCAAAGTCAAGCACTCAAAAATTTGCAGAAGACAAAATAAAGTCACCCTGCAAACTCCTAGTTCAGCTCCCTCATCCCCAGTGCTACAAACAACAATAGGCTCACAATCACATTAAGCCACAGGACCTCTGTGTCCTTCAGATCACAGAATACTCAGTATTTTGTTTTCTGCTCACTAATCAATGTGCAACACAACGTGTATTGCTAAAGGCAAGCCCTGCTTTAAAGTCAGAATCACCCTGTATGGCCTGTCTTTCCCACAATGCACAACACAAGGACACCTGACATCTGTACCTCACCAACACTAGTGCAGCTACCCTCCTGCCCCTTCCCATCCATGAGGAGGTTGTGTAACTCCTGTCATATGTATTAGGAACAAACAGCAAGATTAAGGTTAGCTAACTACTCCGGAATTGTCCAAACTGAACATCCAGGATCTCACATTCTGGAAAAATGGTCATTACACAAGATGTCACATACTCAAAGCATGACTTACTGGCCTTAGCTTTGCCTCTCACTACTGAATGCCATAAACAGCAGAAGTAAATTTCTTGAGAAAGTGAAGAATAGGTAAATTATAATTGGCATTAAAACATGGTTTCAGACTGTGCCCAGCAGGAAAGGCAGGACAAAAAGCCAGTTTTTCAGAGCACCTTTCAACTATCATCTTGTGGTAATCCCTGCCCCCTTCCTGCACACCCTGAAAGTCCTGCAATGAAGGAATTACAGGTCTCAGAGACAAGATCCTGTCATTGTGCAACCTGACTGATCCACACAGCAGTTTCCATCCTATGCTGAGACATGTTGTGGAAAAAACAATGAATGTGATCATGATAGAAAACCCAATTATTATTGAAAGACAACCAAAAGCTTTGCTAACTGCTTTGTGTGCTTCACTTTACAATCTTAACATCTGAATATAGAATTTTGTGCAAAAAATGCTTAGAATTTTAAATATAAATTGGAGAAGAAACCTAGCTGCCTCAGATGGCAATGTCCAGACTTCCTCTGTGTGCATGTATATTTGCACATGTGCATCATATTTGTGTGCGCTTCCTCAACCCAGCTGGCTCCTACTCTTCCTTCTGGAGCTCATCATGTTTCAGTGTGTCATTCTCTCCCCCAACTAACTCCTTAACAGAGTTTCATCAAATTGTCTTTTTCCCAACCCCTGAGTTTTTCTCACTTTTGCCCTTCAGACTCTCTTCCCCATTCTGCTGGGGGACAGAAGTGAGTGCCTGGGTGGGGGCTTAGCTGCCAGCTGGGGTCAAACTACTACATTTAGACATGTGCAAGAGAGGAAATATTCTTTACCACATTCAAAATGTGAGCAAAGCACAGCTCTACAAGCTGTAACTTTATTAATCGCATCTATTCCTATTTCTGAAAATATACACACGTTCTATGCTCCAACATATGCATGGATTGTACCCAACTATCTCCTTAAAGGCTTTGTTTTGCTGCAGATTTAAATAAAATTACCTTTACCCACATTAATCTTGCTCTAATAAAATACAGCCACTAAGTAAAACATTCAAAACCAGAGTAACTACATTGATAGCATGGAATAGACCTGTTCCACTGAATTTCCAGCTATAGCATCAGCAGCAGTCAAGCATCAATTTTTATTCTTTAATAGTCAGCTGGCACTGCACTAGGCACTTTAGAGATTTCTCTCTGTGCAACACTTGGATTAATGGTAATGTAGATTTTTACCTTGACAAAATACTGCAGGAAAGATGATCCATACATTGCCAAGAAAAAGAAGCAGCTACAGCAGTGTTGCAGCTGCTGATTCAGAGAGCAGTCCAAACTTGTTTATCAAGGAGCAAAACTATGTTTGCAAGATTTGTGATTTCCACAGATGGTACCTGGACCTGTTCTAGAACTTTAGCTGCATTATCTTACAAGGCCCAGTAATCACCCCACTAACCAATAAAGGAAGTAAAATAAGCTCTGGAACAAATTACAGGTAATTCTGAACTAGGCCACTGGCTTTGCAAACACTGTAATTAATTTGGACTGAACTTACTATAATTTCAGTTGCAAACTGCCGAAAGGGATGGTCCTCAATGCCTTCGAGTTGTTCAAGCTGAGCTGTCAATAATGGGTATTTCAGGCTTTTCATACAGCTGAAATGAAAAGGGATGAAACTAAATCACAACATGGTCAAAGTACGGATTACCATAGTGTCATTGATGACCATGAATGAAGTCTGTACTCATACTAGCTGCTCCTATTCCTGATATTCCAAGGAGAGTAAAAAAACCCCCAACGTTCCCTGTAGAAGCATTCCTTAGACTTCACCTCCAGACTCATTATCCTCACTGCTGTAAATTTGAGAAGCAGAGAAATACCAAATCAGCTTCACAGCACAGCAGCTAATAGTTCTTTACCACTTCCCTGTACTAAAAAATTTTACCTAAGTTTTTACCTTTCTTCTCTCACTTCATAAATACGTGAGGCATATTTAGGGGTTGTTCTTATTTTTCAAAACACCACATTAGTTAGTATAAGTTGGCAGCACTGTAAAACACTAGAAGGTGATTCATTTACTGCCTATTTACTGCCTACTGTTCATTGTGTTAAGTTATAGCTATGTATTACACTGACATAAAATGCTCACAATTTTACTAATTCTTCTTTCAGCTCCATGTCATTGTATTCTGATGACTTTTCCATGTTTTTAACAACTTCATTCACAAAAGGTTTAGCAAAGTCCACCACTGCATTACAACATTGACAGAGACCAAGTTTATCTTCTTGTATTTGTTGTTTTGTATAAGGTACAGGTAAGGGAGTAAGTTGGTTCATAATCATGGCCAAAGACAAACCCACTGAGTAGGCCTTCTTGTTCTGAAGTTTCAAAAGCACTGGGGGAAAGAAAAAAAAAGGGAAAAGAGAGAAAGAACATTTTGAGATATCAAGTTATTACTTACTTAGTAGATGAAAATGTGGAGAAAAAGAAATGCAACTTTATATTAAAGCCTTTAGTTTCAGGACAGGGGAGGGACTGATACCCAAAGCAAGTCCTGCAAGACTAACCATCACCAGTTAGCTTCATGTAGCTGCAGTTAAGATGACCACATATTTGCCACTAACAATTATTAAAATGGTCAGGCATTTCAACACCCTTCCTTTCTCTGTAGCATCATGATGAGGACTGAAAAAATATGCATTTCTAGAACTATGCTAAGTGAAATAATACTCAATTTACCTGACCTGGAAAACTCATTTACTACCCAAATTTCACAAATCCATGTAATTTTCTATTTCTGTAATAACAGCATGAGTGCTTTTCACCTCCAGATCTAACTGTTGCAGGACCTGTCCTTGTAAATGATGAAAAATAGCCAAATATTGCTTTTTCAACTGAAGATATTAATCCCATCTGAAATATTTTTCTAACAGGACAATATAAGCATGAAGGTTTTGCCTTATGTTATTTTGCAGAATATAATAGACTATAAAGCTTGTCAGGACAGATGTATTCTGAAACCATTCCAGTAAAGGCTGAACTAAACTGATAAATAAATGAGAAAATAATTTAATTCAGAAATTGCACGATAAACTGAATCTTACCTGTCTGCAAAGGCTGAAGCAATAACATGACAGTTTGGCACACTTGCTCTCCAGAGGTCTGCTCAATCTGCTCAAGTAAACCCAAAAAAAGCTCCTTTGGATTGCATAGCTGCAAGAGAGTAACAGTGAATGTTTTTTAATAACCATGGTCATAAACTAAAAAACTAATCACAAGCAAACGTGAATGTTCATAGAGCAGATCTGAACATCCAAGATAATATTCAAGAAAACAAATATGAAATGATAAGTACTTGCCTACAGTTAATGTCTTCTGTAGAGTGTGTGCGTGGTGTGCGTGTGTGTACACTTCCATATGAGCTGAAAATATACAATAATGAAACTGACACTAAGCTTGATTTCTGTGGTCTATTAAAACCTCAAAGTACCTTTGCAAAGTAATCCTTAGGAACAAAGAAGAACTTGAGTGTGAATTTAACTCAGGCTATAAAGTTTGCAAGTTGTTTTTAAAGTGCATGAATGAAAGAAAAACCTTTTTCCCCTACTACTCCACCAGAATCATCAGGTAACCACTGTCATACTGAAGAAGGACAAATGGTTTAAGGAAAAGATTTTGCAGAGTGAATCATAGAAAAGAGAACAATATTCAGACTCAGATCAGTGGAAAATGGCAAGGTCTTGCAGAATGATTTTGAAACAAGTAAGGAGAAAAAATGAACAGAGAGAACTTGAATTAGATACTAGAAACCACGTTTAGTAGTGTACTGTAAGTTTTACTCAAGTTAGCTAACTGAGCTAACTTCGTGTCCTTTAGATGAACTTAGCTCATTACAATGTGAAAACCATACCCCTGAAGCTCTCCTCCAAACAAAGAGCCTCCAAACAAAGAGCCCTACCCACTGAGCATGCACCGTGAATTTAGAATACACTGTACCTTTAAATCGAGGCCAGAGAACGTTAAGCTAAGAGCAGCTTATCCAAGCAGTGATGTAGATTCATTATGCAAATATTGTCCGAAAGGAATTGTATAAATATGTTTGTATATTTGGCCTTAGGTGTGCTAGCTTTGTGGATTAACCACCTAGCACTCCTTTCTGCACAGAACTGCAATTAAATCAAATCCCTCCACACTGTGTGTCTTTTGGCTTTGCATAATGAGTGAAAGATCCCACTTTTCAGGGACAACAATACTGTATCTGCAGTAGACAAGTGGCAGTTTGGCTGTGGCTGCTCTGCCTGCAGCAGCTGGCTACCACAGACTTCACAACTTCTATCTGCTGATTTCTTCTGGGTAATGTTGTGTCTCTGGTTTGCCCAGTCACTAATTTCAGATGTGTAAGAGGTTAATTATCTCTGAGAACAGTAAGCCTATGCCTACTTCAGGTGAAACTGGCCCCTGACTTTAAAAGTTATGGGAAATGGACAGAAGAAGCCAGAAATATTCATGCATTGTTTTTTTTGGAAATCAGGGGAGAAATCAGAACCTCTCCCTCCCCTACAATTTTTGTATTATGATCATATATTTCAAAAACATACCTGTGCCAACTGATCTAGTATCCTCAGGCAGAGTTCTCGCCTATCATCATCTTGTTTATACATGAAAATACATCTAACAAGAGGAGAGATGAGATTCCAACCCATGTTCTTGATGATAACCTAAAAACCAGATTTTCAGAAAATAAACCAAAACTGGACCTCTTCTAAACCCACAAAGATTGTATATATAAAGACCAAAAGAGAAAACAGATCAATATTCTGGTTGAAACCAACACCATAACAGTTACTGTCATTGAAAATGTAACAACCATTACCATAAAGTTGTGTATTTGACATACATTGTATTCTCACCCATACCTATAAACACAGCTGCATATTTTGTTCTTCAATTTATTAACATGCCAATATATCCTTCTAAAAATGTCTATCACATAACACATGACTGAGTAGAGGAGTTTTGCTGAAAGAAAGCTTGGATAAATTACACTCAGCCTGAGGGGATCAAGATCTTCAGTTGTTAGTCCGAATTCAAAAATTTAAAACCAGACTGTGAATCCCATGTAACACTGCTAAAATATTCCATCCTTCACTTTCTTTCTGAACTTCCTATTTATCTCTGTACAATTTGGTATATCCTCCCAGCTCCCCAAGTGCCCACAGACATTAGTAACTCTTAAATTAGTATCAGCTTAGGTGGCTCTTACAGTTTTGTCCAATATTATTATATCCATCTGGGGTGGGTTGACCCCAGATAGCAACTAAGCACCCATCAGATACTTGCTCCAGTGGAATGAGGGCAGGAGTTAGAAGAGCAAAACAGAGAATAACTCCTGAGATGGGATAAGGACAATTTAATAAGTAAAAGACAGAAGATAGCAGGGCATGATGGGGAATAACACAAACCAACTCCTGCCAGCAGACCAATGCCCAGCCAGTCTCCAAGCAACAGCTGCTTTGGAATGGGTCCCCATCCCCATGTGTTTCTACTGCTGAGCATGTTATATGGAATATCACATCAGTTTGGGTCAGCTGTCCCAGCTGTGTCCTCTTCCCAACTTCTCTGCTTACTGAACTGGCAGAGTGAGAAACAGAGAAGGCCTTGATGCTGTGCAAGCACTGATCAGCAATAGCTGAAACACTAGTAAATTATCAACACTGGTTTAGTCACAAATCAAAACCACAGCACCATACAGGCTGTCATGAAGAAAATCAACTCCATGCCAGCCTGACTCAGTGCACCATCTGAAATCCCTGCACAGGGACACTGTCCCTTTCTCCTTATTCTCCCTTTGGCCTTCCTTTTCTCTTTGCTTCGCTCACTGCAAAACAGTTATTAATGGTTTTGTTAAGATTAGCATGATTTGAGTTTCTGTGAGCTACCTGAAGTTCGAGAATATTGTGCACTTTACACAGAGCAACTTATTAGCCATTATATACAGCTTTTCCTTCTTAATAAGCAGTATTATCTATTTAATGGTGTTAGTGCACAACTAATATACAGCACAAACTAAACTCACCTTGTTTTTCTCATTTTGAATTACTTCCAATAATTGAGCTGCATATCCATCTTCTAAACATTTCTGACCTGCTACCTGAAACAGATTAAAATCTTCTCCTTTGAAGTCAGCTTCTTCCAGAATTTGCTAGAAAGAAAATATGGATGTGTAACTCTATACTTATAAAAGTCAAATAATAAGCAAATCCATGCTGTCATTTCAAAAGTAAATGTAGCATGATTCTAACTTACTTTATGTACATTTTTCACATACTGAAAAAGCTATCAAGAGTTACTTCAGAAGACAAAGCAGTATTTCAATAGCACTTTCTAAATCTAGACTACAGCATGCTGTTTGGCATATGTATTTTCTACAACAACCTCCTTTTGTTCCTGGGTACAAGAATACTTCTCTCTCCACGAAGCAGTAGCTATCAAGCATCTTGGGATAAGCACTGCAGAGAAGTTACTTGCCCAATGAGGAGTTTTGCTAAAAACTGTTGTGTGTTTGGAGGTCATTTTGGTGCTAATTACAATATATGAAGAGAAATGCACGTTGCTTACACGTGTTACTTTTAAGGAGAGAAAACTACTTACACATCTTTGTATTATGGCTTGAAGTTCATCAACTGCCATTATACTTTGATTGTGTTCTTCTGGCATCAAAAACTGTTATAAATAAAAGAGTGCAGCATTATAGCACATGAATTAAAAACAGAGGCTGAAGAATAATCATACTGTTAAAAAAAAATGTCAGTAGAGGGATAAGAACAACCCAGACAGATGTTAAGAAGACCATATGATCAAAAACCAGAAAATGCATTTTTAAGAAGTACATGCTATATTATTCTAGTCCTCATATTTGCAGGAGACAGTATTACAGACAGGAAGCAACCTGCATTCTATGTAGAAGGAAGCATCTTTTTTCAAGTACTATCTGGGCCATCTAAAGAAGTTTGGAGGCTTCAGCTACTACTTGGGCACATACATGGAAAACGGCAGCTAATACAGAGCAGGTCTGGGCTCACTGCACACCAGGTGTGGATGCCCATGGCACACTACATTTCCTGGGACTACTCTGAGCACAGGAGCTCCTGCTCAGCCCCAACTAGATACTCTGATCCGATGTCTGGGCTGTACACAGCTGATCCAACCCCCATACCAGTTTATATTAACAGTCCCATCAGGATAACATACGTAGTATCAATGATTTCTTTATAGTGTCTAGGTTGGGCTAGTTCAGTGGCCTTTTACCTCTAGGTACTATAATTTAAAACTTTTTTGCTTTAAATGAGTAATGTTGAGTAATGTTAAGTGCATACAAAGTTTTTCATAGCCAGGACCATGAATTACAAATAAAATCCAGCTTGGTTCCCAATGTGATCTACCATAGCAGGAGTTGTAATCTCCATAGCTTTAAGTAATACCGAGGGCCTAAATCTGGTTACATGATCACCATGAGTGTCAATTATCTCTACATCTGGTTAATTACCTAGCTTCATCAAAACACAGATACCTCTATGCAATATTCTCAATCTTTCCTCTTATGCTTGACCTAAATTATGTCAGACAACACCTAGATAACAAAGCTACCTGGATGGCAAAAAGGGGGAAATTCATGAAAGCTTAGAAAGCATCTACCTGTGCCCTTCATTATTCAAAGCACAAACAACTCAATTCCTACTCTCGGCAGCCTATTTTAAAGTGTTTATGTCACTGAGACCCAGCCTGGCG
Source organism: Acanthisitta chloris (assembly GCF_000695815.1). NCBI lineage: Eukaryota > Metazoa > Chordata > Aves > Passeriformes > Acanthisittidae > Acanthisitta > Acanthisitta chloris. The sequence goes on from NW_008673169.1 coordinate 28,724, forward strand.
TTTCACCTCGGTCACTACCGCACTATTCCTACACGTTGTACTCCTTGCACTTCTCACTCTACAGAATGTTACTAATCCCGCCCGAGCAACTTAGATATCCTTCTCAACGCCAACATCGCTGCATTTTCAACCCTCGCTAAATTCACCATGTACTTACAGCCTGGGGACGAGCACGCAGCTCGGGACTGACGGGCTGAGCTCGCCGACGGGCTCCGGCCTTAATACGTAATCCGGATTCGAACT
>NW_008673170.1:0-37420 GCF_000695815.1 Acanthisitta chloris
TGCCCCTGTACTCGGTGCTGGTGAGGCTACAACTTGAATGCTGTGTACAGTTCTGGGCCCCTCAGTTCAGGAGGGGTATTGAGGCGCTGGGGCAGGTGCAGAGAAGAGCAACGAGGCTGGTGAAGGGACTCGAGCACAAGTGCCATGAGGAGAGGCTGAGGGAGCTGGGGTTGTTCAGCCTGGAGGCCTTCAGGAACAGTTAGGAAACATCCTCTGAGAATAATACAAGTTGTCATAGATTCTGCTGTGGGGTTGGACATCTCCTGATGCCTCTTCCAGGCAAAAGTATGTTGCTTTCTGACAGTCTTTATCTTTCATCTCTATGTTCTTCTATTCCTTGGTGAGTATCACTATTCTCTGGTTAGGAATTTCTTGGATGGTGGGGGAGATTAAAGTTTAGTAAATCTATAGTTGTCATCTCGGTACAGAACTTCATGGGGCAGTGCTTTAAGCTACAGTGTTTCACCAACTGCTGTAGCCTGAAGAGCTACAGGCCGCAACTTCTTAGTGAGAGTGTTCCTTATAGACAGAGTAAGGACTGGGACTTGCTTTCTAATCAGCATATTTTTTGAAGACTTTTAAAATGCATGTAGCAGTCTGACATAGCAATTGTCACCAGAGCCATGTCCCCCACCAACACCCGCACGTGATGCATTGGCACTCATGTCACACGGAGAGGGAGTGTTGACAAGTCATCTTGCTAGTCACCTTATAAAGGAGGAAAGAAGCCAGGGTTCAGTGAAGGTGAACTGGCAATCTCAGGAGAACACCAGGAACAGCAGGACCAAACCAGTCTGAGCAGGGAGTTACTGGGCTGGCCTGGGGCTTTGACAAGTCTAAGAGGAAATGAGTGCAGTAACAGAGAAATTTTCTCCAGCCTCATCCGTATTTAACTTGGTGTTTGGGACTGATTCAAACCTCTCTCGTCATGGGACAGCAGTGCAAAGCCATGCATGGCCAATCTTTCTAAGTTTCAGAGTCTGGAATAACTCTAGTTGCATTTTTGCTAAAACTGAATTATGTTTTCTTTTGATGTAGAAGTCAAACTTGATTTCCAAGCCAATGCTTGATAGCATCCTTTGTCTCCGTGACGACAGATGGAAGTATGTGCGGAGCCTCCTGACCCCAGCCTTCAGCGACACCAAACTGAAAGAGGTAAGGTGCACACGGTGCTGCTTGAGTAATTTAGAAGACTTGTGCAGGCTTTATGTAGATCCTTACTAAGGACAGGTAAAAACTGCTGCTTTGTGCCAGGTTAGACCTGAAGAGCACATGCAGCGGAGCATACGTATGGCATGGTCCAGGTCATAGACTGGTGAAAGTCAGGGTAGCTCATCTGAGGATATGATTCTCTGTGTTCCTCTGTATAAGCCAGTTTGGCCGTGAAAGTGTAGCATACTCAGGAAGGACCCTACACCTTTCTTTCCTGCCCTGTTAGGAGAGAGCTAAGTACAGGGAAGGTTATTGCTCCCCATTGGAACATAGCTTTACATGATGTGCAGAGTCAGCAACTTCCATGTTAACACAGGAACTGCTGTCAGTCTATTTTCATTTCTCCATCCCCTTCCCCTCCCCTTCTGCTTTTATTCTTTAATCCTTTCATATAATAAAATAAGTCACTGGAACAGAATGTCTTTGCCAGATAAATACCTCGGACTGAAAATAAATGTTTCTGTGCTGACCTGCTGCTAATTTCCTACAAATGTATCAGCATTTGCTCAGCCACGGGAACCCATTACCCAGTCACAAAGCCCTGGTCCAGTGACACGATATCTCTTAATTAAATGCAGATAAATGATTGACTGGGTAAAGTCTTCTTTCAAGGTGGGAAAAAACCAACCAACCCCACAGCAAAAAAATCGCCTCTTTCTTTATGTGTTTTATTCTGAGAGGGAATCATGCCTCACTCTGGTGCCCAGTCTTGGGTTATAAAATTTTCCACTGGGCAGACGCCTGTGTTGTTTTGACATGCCGCTGTCGAAATCCACAGTAACATCTAAATGTGTCTGGCTCTCCCAGCTCTATAGACAGCAGTCGCTTAGCAACGCCGGCTGTCACCTCCTTATTATGGTAAATTCTAATTGGCCACTAGCCTGGCAGAGATGCTGATTAATCACGACTGACAATGCCATTGGTTATGCACCCCGACATTTGCTCTGTCACCGACTCCATCATGAAATTTTAGCCAGGCAAGGGTGGTTAAATATGCAAGCGATTAGTTGCACATGGCATGGTGGGGAGAGGAGAGTTTTGCATTTTCCGAGAGGAAATTAATCTGCCTTACTGCAGGTCATCAGCTCTTTGCTGCTGGACTGACAATAGATAACGCCATGCTCCCCTCAATTTGTAGAGAGCAACCTCTGCTGGCACCAGCCAGGCAGGCTGGGCTGAGGAGTATGGTGAGGGTGAGCAGGAGTCCTAGGTGTCCTGCTTTGGGGCTGGGTGTGCATGGGTTTGCCAGGTCTGACTGATCTGTGCGGACAGCAGGTCAGAGGAGGTGATTCTTCCCCTCTGCTCTGGTGAGACCCACCTGGAATACTGCACACAGGTCTGGGGCTCTCAGCATAAGAGGGACATGGAACTGTTGGAGCAAGTTCAGAAGAGGCCACAAATGTGCTAAGAGGACTGGAGCACCTCCCCTATGAGGACAGGCTGAGGAAGTTGGGGCTGTTCAGCCTGGAGAAGAGAAGATTGTGTGGAGACCTCAGAGCACTTTCCAGGATCTGAAGGGGCTCCAGGGAAGCTGCAGAGGGACTCTGTTAGGAGCTGCAGTGACAGGACAAGGGGCAATGGGTACAAATTGAAGGAGGGGAAATCTAGGCTCAACATTAGGAAAAAGCTTTTCCCTGTGAGGGTGGTGAGACACTGGCACAGGTTGCCCAGGGAGGCTGTGGCTGCCCCAACCCTGGCAGTGTTCACAGTCAGGTTGGATGAAGCTTTAAGCAACCTGCTCTGATGGGAGGTGTCCCTGCTCAGGGCAGGGGGTTAGGACTGGATGATCTCTAAGGTCCATTCCAAGCCCTAAAAGTCTATGATTCTCTAATTGTCAAACCAGGGTGGGAGGGGAAGTCATGGCACTCCCTTTGCAATGCATGATGGCGGAGCTGGAATGCAGAAGTAGCGGTAGGAGTTAGAGTGGAGGGCTGGCCAGTGCCTGGTAGCTGTGTCACATGCAATGACTGAGATCTTCATTTTCAGTCTGCTAATCAGCTTTCCCCATGCTGCCTCGTCCAAGCTCTGTGGAAGGTGTGCGATTGTGCATGCGCTCTGGGTGACCTGGAAATGGTCCCTTTCTCCTCCCAGTCTGCAGCAAGTGGGAAAAAGAAGAGCATGGCAGGTTTCTCTGAAAGGCTCAGCTTTGTTCCTGTCTTCCATGCCTTCACTAGAAGTCCATCTATTCCTGCACAGAGAGACACTTGCAGTAAGCCCAAGTGAGATCAAGAGCTGCTGTTGAACTATGCACTCCTCAGCCTTGCATTTAATTTTCTACCCAAAACCAGTAACAATCCTGGGATTTGAAGTTAATGCAACTTAAGTCCTTGCCCATGTGCCTTTCTTGCTGTTGCTTAATTTAGAAGCCATACCGACACTTCTCAAAGGAAATCAATGCTCATTAATTATGATCTCACTTTTTAACTCGCCCATATTTAGTACTCTCAGAACCTATGCAACAGCACAGAAGCATGTTCTAGTGTTGGCCATGCTACAGAGTATTCAGACTTATGTAGAAGACATCCTGTTTACAATAAACCCTTCCTCTCTACTTCAAAGGGTTACAAACAACATAGTTTTGGTGTTAGTTTATTGCATAAGAACCTGGATATGTTATTTTATACATATTTATATATACTACTAGACACATTCCTTACTTCTTCTCCCAAGACATTGATTCCTTTGCCACAGAGGTCTGAGCTCTGATAAAATCCCACACCAAAGTCTTCCTCTCTGTTCACTCTGGGTATCTGCCTTGTCTTTGTCCCTCTCAGGAAGCTCTCCCGTGATGCTAGAGACCGCAAACCTCACGGGTGTCTTTGGAGAGTGGTTCCCCTTGAGTACTGCAGCCCCTAGTGCCATTCCAAACACAGATTTGTCTGTTTGGATGCTCTGAGAGAACTGGGAGCTGTTAGCCTGTGACAGAGCAATAAATTTTAACAGCTCCTTGTGCTCCCCATAGCAATCACTTCAGACAAAAGATGCACAGAGGACAGAGAGTTGACTGTAGGTTCCTGATCCCTCCATTTCAGAAACACGAGAAAAGACAGTGTAAGGGCTAGCAAGAATGAGAAGCCAAGTCATCCACTCTTTGTCCTGGCTGCTGGAGGACCAGATCCAGGACAGAGCTAATGCACCTTGCTAAGGTTGAACCTGCAATGTCCCACAGAGGCACTTACCTGCTGTAGCTGTGAGCAGGGCCATGCTTTGCCCTTGTCACTCCACAGAAGTGGTGCAGTGTCACTGAGAAGTTCACTGAGCTGCAGGAACTTCCCCTTAGTTTGACAGAAGTCAACCACTAGTCACCAAATGATGAAAAGTTGCTCCCAGGAATTCTGAAGTTTTCAATGTTGCAGGCAATGAACTGAGGTCATAGAGCTGTTGGGGAGCCAACGTAGTGATTGCTGCATGTGTGCAGACAGTTGTTTTCAGAACATTTTTCAAGAGTTTCTGGCATCTTCTCCAGCTTTCTCTCTTTCTCTTTTCTCAGTCTCTCTTTAAAAGCTGTGCGCTGTTTCACTATTGCTTTTGTGGATTTCTGTATACTGACTGTTCTCCCTTTTAATTCTTTGTTTTTTCTAACAAGCATGTAAAGATTAGCAAAGTTCCACTCCAAGTGAAGGCAGGTTTGGCTCTGGATAGCATTACATATGAATACTACTGTAGTGGTGAGCAGAGCATAAAGCAATAGACTTCTGAGCCTGATTCTGCAGTAAGATTTGGTAGCATCCCATGTGAGATGCCACTGGATTTGGTGGCAGATCTGATAATGAGCTCATTCCAGTAAGACTCTGAATTAACCTCATAGTGCCATTGCTGTGGGAGGACTAAGAATGAGAAGTGAGACAGGAGACCCAAGAGGTTTCATTTCCAGCTCTGCTATCGACTGCCTGTGGATTATCTGACAGAAGATACTTAAATTCTCTGCACATAAACTACTTCTATCTGTTAATAATAATATCTATATATGATATAGACATAATATAATAATAATACCGATGACTGAAAGTTTATCCGAGATGTAATTCATAGAGAATTGGTGAATTATAATACCTGGAGGCTCTAGGTAAAAGAATAATTTCCCAGTGTTCCTGTCCTGCTCTCCTCAGCTATTCTGTACTGAAACAAGCTGACATGCTAGTGATCTTGCTGTACCAGTCTTGATTCCCTATTTAGTATTTCTTATTTTGGTCCTCTTCTTTTTGCTGTGGTGCCTGTGATGATCCTGCAATTCTGGACCCCCTGTCAGACTTGATAAATAGTTTTGCTCTCTTGTACAGCCAACACCAGCAGAAAACCTATTGATTTTTATTTATTCTGATGGTATTGCTGTAGTCGTGTCATCTCGTATCAGTATGCCAGGAATGCTCTCCTCCATCAACAAACCATTAAAACAAAGCTGAACACAAAAATCAAAGAAGAGAGCACAGAATGCAGCACTATCCTGAATAACTTGTGGAGTGGAGTTTGGGTTGAGGTGTTTTCATTCACGGGAAGGGAGACACAAAGCAAACTTGTGATAACATGGCAGAACAGTGCGGGAAAGTCCTCTAGTGTGACTCTCAGGCATGAGGATCTTTCATGTTCCACTATGACATAAGATCTGACAGTTCAACCATTAAGGTTTCCTTGATTTGCTCTTAGTCTGTGCACACTGGTCAAAGGCATTCTGGAAAAGTCTCTGGAAATGGCTGTTGTTATTGGTCAAAGCAAGTGTGCTCACCTGAGGCAAAGCCAGTCACTAATGTAACAGCTGATATGGAAAATGAGCTGCAGGTGAGTGTCTGGCTGAGTTGCTCACTTTGGTAGGGTATGCCCAGGAACCTCAGGGCCCCACTCTCAGGTGTTGGAAACAAATCCTTGCACAAAACATCTTCCTGACACACCACTCTTTTCCTGGTTTTGACAGAGACTTGAAATCTTGTACAGAAGCAATCGCTGTATTAGGGACGTACCATTTTCCTTCTCCTTCCTTTATATTTCTTTCTGTTTGTGGGACAAAAAGTCCAACGGAGTCTCTGTGTACTGTGTATGAGCAGTGACACCTCCAGTGTGTCTGTCTCCAGTGAATATGATCCAGCCTTCTACTTTTTCATTTGGGTGCTAAGAACAAGGGGAATACTGAATAAAAGAGGGGAAGCTAATGAATGCTGAGGGCCACATCTGACTAGAGGAACATGACTCTGATGCCTTTGAGCAGTGCAAACATCCACATTCACTGTGCATATGCAGAATTGGAAGCTAAGTGTTGTTAGGTGCCAAATAGCATATTGGCAGGATTTATGCAGCAAAGCCCCTGGCATGAAAACCCTAACCCCAAATGCTCTTCTTTGGCAAAAGGAAAGGAATTTTGACTCTGGGCTACTCTTACTATTAGATAACTGGCAGATCAAATATTTACAGGGACCATATTGTTTAGATTTTTCTTCATCCTGTTGCTCTCAGCCAATCTGAACACAGAGCAGCTGGGATTTGTTTACCCACCAAGACCTGAGTCTCAGGCAGGTTATGCAGGTTTTATCTTCTGGCTGGCAAATGAGAATGTATGGGAAGTCAGCAATACCCAAGATGGCGCAGATCAACATGTTTTTGGGCTGGTTTTCAGTGTTTGGTACAGTTCACATCCCCAAAACACTAGTTCATTTTTCTTGACCACTGGACAAAGAATTTAAGGTGTTAAGGGACTTGAGAATGTTTCAATCTGTGGTCTTCATAGTTCGCAATCTTGGACTAATTTATTGCCCCTGAGGGGAATAAAACCCCAAACCCAACCTAGGATAGCAGAGTATATATCCCCTGTAGTTCTCATGTGCACATAATTGTCTCATTCATATGAGTCTGTCTTATCATGCTAACAATAAATCAAATCCATGTGTCCTTCTCCCCATTTTCCTGGCTATATTTACTAATAAAAATGCCTTATGACTAGATGTGAATTGTAGCAGTATTTTGAAAGGCTGGTGGAATGTGGAGAGTGCAGAGGTGCTGAGGGATGCCCTGGCCAGACATGCATGTCCCTGACATCTCTGCCAGCTGCTGCAAAGCAATACCAGCCAGCTGGGTGGCTGCAGATCTGGTGATGTGGTGAAGAATACAAGAGAAAATAAGGCAGTAAAAGGAAAATTTGAAACGATCACCATCTGTTTAGGAAACATCATAGCTGTTAAAACAGTGATTTTCATTTTGTTCTTCTTGACTGGTTCAGTTCATTGGAGGGGCTGGACCCAGAGATTACAATGTGTTTCACCCTGGTTTGTTCTGTTGAACAGAAATGTGTTAATTTTGTTGAACCATTTGAGGAGGTGCTCACTGCAGGTACCTTCTTGGGAAAGCCAAATGGGGCAGAAAGCTGACACATAATATGGTGTGCACCTCCCAAACACATGACAGCTACTTTTACCAAATACTGATCTGGCTTCAGAATTGTCTTGTGAGACTGTGGCAAGGCCCAAGTCAATCTGGCTTCGAAATGAAATTCCTCCGATATAGGCACAGGACCTCGAGAGCAGCTAGACACATTCTTGATTCAGACTTCTGCCTTTGGAAAACATGTTGGATGCTCCCATGTTGGCCTTTTGACTGCTTATAGTCTTGCCCATGTGTTAGGATGGCAGTGTGCCTGTGCACAAAGTGTTATGCCAGTTTCATAGAGGTAGAAGTGCCAAGCAAAATGGACTTGGCTGGGCAGGCTGCACAGCTCTCAGAGTGTGCTGCAAGGCTGCAGTAAGTCTTTTTTGGTAACAAGAATGTCAGGGGAGTAGGACAAGTCTGTTCTCATGTTTGTTGACATCCTTATGCTGAAGGAGCATGTTCAGGAAGGAAGGGCAGGTTTCTGTGTGTGTGTCTGCTCATGCTTGGCATAATTGTTGAGGCAAGACTGTGGTATGAAGTTGCAGGCTGTAAGGATCTCTTGGCAGTCTGTATGGGAAAGAGCCATAGGGCATAGAGTCACAGCTGGATTGCTCCTACAGCCTTCCTCTGCCCCTCAAGGTGGTGTAATTGAGGAAGCGTCTGATGCCTTTCATATGCAAAAAGTTCAAGGGAAGGAAAGGTAAGGAGAAAGAAGGAAGGAAGGAAGGAAGACTGATTTTAATGAGGTGTTGAAGGTTGCCTGTTACAGTTTCCATGAAGCCCTGAAGAGGAGCCTTGCACTGTTAGCCACAGCTAGGCTATGGCTAAGTCTCCCTAACCATCATGTGTCAATGCTTGGAAAGAACCATCAGTTGAATAAAATCACATGAATGTCTGTCTAATCATCACTGCAGAAAACCCTTTCCTCAGGTAGCAATAGCAGTTTGCCCTCAACACCCTGTGATGGTATACATGGTGCTTTTCTAATGTGTGTCAAATCCTTCAAACTGAGTGACAGCAGGACAGAAGTGCTGGGCCTCTGGTGCCAATACCGCTACAGGATTTGGGGACTTTGGAAAATACTGCTCCTTCTGCCCTGGAGTGTGTATAACTCAAATATGGATTGTGATAAATCATCAGCTGGAATGGGGAAGGATTGAAAGAACAGGGGATGTTTTTGTTTGGTAGTTCTCTCTGTATATAGCCAAGGTGGGCAAGGCCCATACGCCTGGTGGATGACAGGACCTCTGGTGTTTGGGCCCAGAGCTGCCAAGGGCATCCCTGTAATGCGTGGATTTACTTTTAGCCTCAGTGCCAGCCTTTCATCTTAGCTGTGCCAAAGTGCCAAACCACACCTGCAGAGGAACCTGAGCATCTATCCCACTCACCATGCCATTTGAAATGATTATTTTTGTGTGCTTGGGTGGGTTTTTCTCTGAACATTTCAATGTTTTTCACAGCACAATGTGTTCCTTTCCAGGTGACACCGCTAATAAACCAGGCCTGTGACGTCCTGCTGTGTAACTTGAAAGTCTATGCAGATTCTGGCAAAGCTTTTGACATCCAGAGGTATGTTCAACATGCCAGAAATTAGTAGCAGATTTTAAAAAAGAAACAAAATCAATAGCAGCAGTTATTCTAAATATGCACTTACTGTGTAAAAGTATACTGTATTTTTTCCTCCCTCATTTTCCAAGTGGAAGTCATAGTTTTACAGAGGATGTGTCTGATAGATGCCTTTTCTTTCTGGGGGCAGCCATTGCATGCTTGGAAAGTAATTCTGGTAAAGCATCTGATATGTCTCTAGCTGTTGTTTACTGAAGTTTTAGCAGCTGGAAGCAGAAAGGAAGGCTCCATCAGTCCCTGTCCAGTCTCTTCTCTGCAGACTGCCAATAATCTGCAAATCTAGGAACTGAACTAGTTAGTATCAGATCTCTCTAGTCCATCACGTTCTTGCTTTTCTTGTATGAGGTTTTTTGAGCACTTCATCATTCATAGAATCAACTGGGTTGGAAGAGACCTCCAGGATCATTAAGTTCAACCCTACCGTGGTTACTAGACCATGGCACTAAGTGTCACATCCTGTCTCATCTTAAAAACTTCCAGGGATGGTGAATCCACTACCTCCCTGGGCAGCCCATTCCAGTGCCTGATCACTCTCTCCATAAAAAATCCTAATATCCAACCTAGACCTCCCCTGGCAAAGCTTGAGTTTGTGCCTACCACATTCTTGACAGCCCTGTCCTGGCTCGCTGTCCTGCTGTGAGCCGATGGGATTGGTGTTGTGGTTTAATCCCAGCCAGCAGCCAAGAACCACACAGCTGCTCACACTCCCTCCTCACTCCTTTTCCCCCCCAACCCAGAGGAATGGGAAGGAGAAAATAAAATAAATTACATAGGTTGAGATAAGAACAGTTTAATAATAAAGAGCAGAATGAGCTAAAGTGCTAATGGATAATAGAAAGAAAATGAAAGGAAAAAACCCAGCAAAACAAAATCAGTGATGCACAGTACAACTGCTCACCACCCGCGGACCGGCGCAACCCTGAACCTCCCCCCGGATCGGCCCTTCTGCCGATAGACTAGGCATGATGTGCCATGGTGGGGAATATCCCTTTGGCTAGTTCAGCTCACCTGTCCCAGCTATGCTCCCTCCCAGTTTCTCTTTTGTAGCTTCTCACTGGCAGAGCATAAGACATGAGAAAGAAAACTTCCTTGATTTAGGATAAACACAACTTAGTAGAAACCAAAACATCAGTATGCTATCAACAGTATTCTCACTCTGAATGAGTGAGAATAACACTGCACTATACTAGCTACTGAGAGGAAAAAAAGAAATTAACTCCATCCTGGCTGAAACCAGCACAAGTGACATTATGATATTTTCCACATTGAGCTTTCTCTCATTTGTTGTGCATTTAATAGCCTGTTATCTCTTTTATTGCTCTTTCATCAGAGACGTTCACTGGACTGTTCACCACACTGTGATACTTAGCCACAGTTCGTTCATCTCTTGCAGGCACATGTGTATGTGCACAGCGATCTTGTTATTAAACACCCAGAGAGATGCTGTGAAACCTCAAGGCACATTACACCTAGCCTAGTCCTCTGATGAAAATTGACCTTTCAAGTCCTTCCAGACTTTTCCTTTTTTCCCATTTCTCCTTTGTCTTTGCCTGGTCTTTTAGCTATTGATCCATTATAGGGTTTCACCTCTCAAGAGACTCTTTGGAAAAGACCTTTTGAGAGTATAAATGAATGATGTTGACCATCTCAGAACATGATCTTCCAGCTGTCTTACCATCATACCATTTTCAGCAGGTTTGACATTTGTAGATGTGATTCTCATTCCACTGCAGTTCCATGGAATTCCTCAGGAACTGTTTTTTGGATGTAAATGCCCTGCCTGCACCCTCTTTTCATCTTGTACATTAGGTGCCTTTAGCTCTTTTGTATGTTGCCAACACCTCAAAATGTAGTTTTTACATTTTCCAGTACCTTGGAGAGGGAGGTGATTGAGTCCTTCTGACACCAATGTAATTAATTTTGTTTATTTATTTTAAATTTCTCATGATGCTTTTTTTTTCTCACATTTGTAAGAATTGAAGAACAAAAGAAGTTACTTAACTTTGCAGTATCTTATCCCTCAGACCTGCTCTGGTGTCATCAGAATGACAGGACCCAAAAGTTATAGTTTACAAACACTTCTTCACAGTATATAGACAGGATGTCATGGGCCTGACTATGTCCTTCTCTTCACACCTGCTCACTCAAGTTAGAACACCAGAGATTGGTATTAGCCTTCTGTAAGGGATCACAGAAGAACAGCCATTGTAGACTTGTCTGCAGATCAAAAGAATCAGATTTCAAGGACATTTTACATTCTCAGTCCACTTATCTCAAAACTAAATGGAACTGCTAAAACGCAGCCCAAAAATACAGATGTGGAGACAACTGGATAGAGGGTCAGATGTGCAGGGAGAGATCAAGAAGTTCCTAGATCATGGTACACAGGTGATTTGCAGTTCTCAGGGCACTGCCTACTCCTCTGCAGAGACAGAGTCCACTCAGTGTCAGTTCCTCATGTTTGACCATGGATTTACATTTCACAGAGGTGTCAGGAAGAAGGAAATCCTCGAACACCTTAATTTTACTTAAGCACCTTTTGTCTCTGGCAGTTTAGGCTGGACTACTAGTACATGTGGGTTTAGCAGTTTAAAATGAAGAGTGCTCTCTTATTAGGATGCATACTGAGAAAATGTTTCTGAGTCTCTGATGTATTACCTTTGATTTCTAGGTAATAAATTAAATTGTTTATTTTTTATAAATTTTTAGTGGAATCTTTGAGCTACATGAAAAGAAGATCACTTTGTAGGTGGAGAGGAGGTGACTACTATCAGGCATCAGCATTTTTCTGATGATGGAAAAATCTCTTGTTGGCAAAGCTCAAATCCAAAAGCAAAAAACAAATCCGTGACACAAATTAATGCTGTGTGATATTTGAGAAGCAAGATATTAGTGGATATGTGATTTGTAGCTAATGAGTTATCATTCTCAACTCGATGCAGGTGTTATAACTGCTTCACTCTGGATGTTGTTGGCAGCGTCGCTTTCGGTACTGAGGTGGATTCTCAGAAGAATCCTGATGATCCCTTTGTTAAGAACTGCAGAACCTTCTTTGAAATGTCTTTGTTTAAGCCTCTCCTCATTCTAACTCGTGAGTATAGCCTACATTTTTCTCCTTCCTATGGCAGTTTTCTAAGAGTCATTCTCAAATTGCAAAACATGCTGAAGCAGGAAGACTTATAGGAGACTTTATTTCGGAGGCCAAATACACCCTTGAGATTTCCACCATATTCTCCACAGCTCTTGTCACCATTAGTGAAACTTACTCCAGAAACTGAGAGTCTGGGAACACAATACTCTGGGCTGATCTGAGAGGAAAGTTTCTGGGACCTGTAGTTTCTACACTTCTCACTAAAACAGAGTAACTGCCCTTTGGAACCTAAGCCTAAAGATTTTGTGCACTTAGTTTGCTTGGTGAGGATTGAAATTCCATCCCTTAACAACATTAACAACCCACTGAAGACAAGAGCTGGAGGAGCATGAGCAGATAGTGTAAGTCCAGCAGGATCCTGGTTGATGGCTCTACAGAATGAAAGTAACAAGTGTTGTGGAGAGAATGCATTTATTTTCAGGTTAATAGGTATGGAATGCAAGAATGGTTTGTAAAACCATTTAGTTCTAGGGCATGAAACAGTCTCCATGCTGTCGTGTCAAGTCAAGAGCAGTAAGAACCGGAGCTGGGGAAGCCACAGCATAATCAAGGTTTTTGAGGTTTTATCACCTTGCTGTCTAGATCTGCATACAATAGTGTCAGGTGGCACAGTGGAAAAGTTTCCTGTGCCCATCTGATCCTGCTGGCACTACAGATTGCACCTGCACTCACAGTGCATGAGCTGTTTCCTTCTGGAGCTGTGTATCCAAAATGTCCTGGGGTTAATGTTTAACCTGATTGTGAAATATGATTCATGACCAATTTCTTAAGGGACAGAAATGTGCCCCTAGATGTCTAAGACCATGTGCTTCATTAAAGGAAGTTCCTGTTGGTTTTGGGCTTGTATTCCTTGGTTCATCATGTTATGCTAGTTTGAATTTCCCCACTCTGGTGGTCTGAATGTCCACACTGCGTTGCCCTGTTGGCAGGACAGAGGTTTTCCAGTGACCAGCTTGTTAGTCATAAGTCATTCATAACTTTGTGAGGGGTTTGTTAAGATGCAAGACCTCACTCAAGTTTCTAATTCCTGGCTATAAAGGCCATGGACTGCAGACCATCCCTGTGATAACATCTCACTTACAGAACCTGTGGCCTGTTTAAAGAAGCAAAATAAAATAGAATCATAGAATGATTTGGGTTAGAAGGGACCTTTCAATGTCATCTAGTTCAACCCCTCCACCACAGAAAGGGACATTTTCCTCTAGATCATGTTGCTCAGAGCCCAGTCCAACCTGACCTTGAATGTTTCCAGGGATGTGGCCTCTACCTCCTCTCTGGGCAACCTGTGCCAGTGTTTCACCATCTTCATTGTAAAAACCTACTGCTATATATCTAAAGTAAACTGACTCTCTTGTAACTGAAAATCAGTATCCCTTGTCCTGTTGCAGGAGGCTCTGCTGAAGAGTTTGTCTCCATCTTTCTTATAGGCTCCTAATGCTGGAGCACTGTAAATGAGTGCCATAAGCTGCTAGTCCAACCTTCTTTATGTGGTTGGTTGAGTAGGCAGGAGGGATAATGCTCCCTTTGCTGTGGTGGCTCTGTGACATCAAAAAGCTGAACCTAAATCCTGAAGCATGATGGAAGCAAACTTGGAAGGAATCTGTCTGGCAGGAGAGCCCTGGCCAGCATGGCATATCTCAAAGGGAATCCTCTAGCAGCCTATGGGGGTGGAAGAAAACAAGGGAGAGGGAACGAGGGAAAACCAGGTTTCACATCAGGAACACAGCCTGCTGGATGAGTTTTGTAATATTGATGAAAGGGGGGACTATTCTCTGCCTTCACAGTCTGGTTCAATGTTTTCTTCTTTCAAATCTCTTGCAGTTTCTTTCCCATTCATAATGATCCCATTGCTACGTGTTTTTCCAAACAAGAAACAAAAGGAAGTGAATAGCTTTTTTATCCAAACTGTAAAAAATGCAATTGCCTACAGACACCAGCAAGATGCAGCTGAGGTAAGGCTGTTTCTGTGGTAAATATATGGATAAGCAAATGTTTTAAGGAAAAGTGGGAAGTGGCATAAGCCTCAGTTTTGAAAACAGACTCAGTCTGTTTGAACATTCAACATATTTTAGGGAAGATTTTGTTACTTTTTAGTTTTATGTGCCATCAGACAGGCTTGGTGTTGGTGCAGAGTTGTTAACACATTACTAGATTGCTTCTCTTAGCACTTCTGCTCAGGTAAGTATGCAGAAAATGTTCTATCTGGGATGATTTTTCCATGCAGTTTCTAGACCCAGAAGGAAAGATTCACCCTGTAGAAATTTTGTCATCTTGAAGTCAAATGTCTTGTCTATACTGCTTTTCCTTAATGACCAGACAAAAAGGCGGCCTCACTGAGTGTTCAGCCCAGTCACTGCCTAGGAGCTAGGGCAGGTTTTATACAGTCCTGTTACAGTTCCTACTGCTTTGGAACACAGAAAGGACCTGAATATCTGGTTAGAGCAGTTACTTGGTATTGAGATGGCTAAATGGAAGGTAGTAAATACCACCTGAAGCATGCAAACAAATGGGTATGCAGTCTCAGCAAATAATTTCTTAGCTGTTTTGTCTGGGCATAAGGAGTCTGAAGGGGTTTAACCTACTTTACAGCCAGGACACATTTAAAACCAAAACTGATATTCACAGATATTGCTGCTCTTTGTTGTGTTGCATGTTATGCTCTTTGACTTTTCATGCAGTGAACTTCCACTTCTGTGCTGGTTGCACTTTATCACCACCTGCTTGTCATTCCTCCAGCCCACCTTTATCACCCTCTGCCTTCACCAGCCTTTAGGTCTTCATCCTTCTGTACATGCAAAAGAAGGCAAGCACCACTGACTGGCCAGAAACAGCTCACAATTCATAAACATCGATTCTGGCCCAGGCTGGCTGCTGGAGGAACATTTTCTAACAGGGCTGGTGTGTCTGAGCTGCTTGCAGACACCTTATTTCTAGTGCACAGGTCCTGTGTGAACTTGTAATGGCATCCTGCGTGTATGGAGAGTTTGGCATCACAGATTCATGCCAAAGGGGTCTGCATGGAAAGTCTATTCTGTGTATAAATTAGCAAAGGGTAAAAGGGATAATGAAACAATCTAGTGTGGATTAAAAGGTCTTAAATCCTGTTGCTAAAATGCAGTATGTTTCTGTGGCAGTAGCACTGTGCTGCTGTGTGGTTATGGACTAAATCCTTCACTGTGCTAGAGACGGTCACTCCCTTAAACAAGGAAAACACAAAGAAAAGCAGGACTGTAGGAATGAGAGCAGGAGGCAGAAATCTAAGTATGAAGCCAGTTTGCAGCTTTCAGTGGTCAATGGAGCAGAGGTGTAAGGCTGTATTGGAAAGGATATTGGGAGGTGCTGGAAAGAGCTAACACACAGCAGTAGCTGCCCAGTATCAGGGAACTGGGGAGGAAAGTACAAGGTCCATGTTTGCCTTTACAGAGTATGCACAAGTCCATGACTGGCTGTGGACCCATCTGCTCCTGGACTTTTGCCTAGTTTGAAAAAGTGACATATGGGAACTCTTTCAAATGCTGGGAGTTAGACACTTAGGACCAGATTTCTGAGGGCAAACTAAGTCCCCTTTGCAGTTCAGGATCATTATAGAGGCTTTCAAAAGTGACTGGAAAGTTTGAGGCATCCTTTTTTCCCCCCTTTTCACTGCCGGTCTTACTACATGCTCTTAGAATTTTGACTGTTTTAGTCTGGTGGCACATGAGTCTTGTTACACGTATATATATACTTAATAATTTGCCAGGGACATAAAAATGGTATGTGGAACAGATCAAAATGCAGCTTTTTTCAGTCTAATGCAGGTATGAAATCTGGAGGGATGAGGTGTCCCAGGTGGCCCTGCATGTGAAGGAGGATTGTGTCCTGTGTCCTAGGTCTTAGATGATGAAAAGTACCCACTGAAGCCAGTTGGAGTTTTGGCACTGAATTTTCATGAGGCCAAGATATAACTAAGTAGCTCCTAGTTCTCTGTGTCATTAATGAGAGCTATAAGCAAAGTCTTTTGCTCTCTCTGAGGTGCATTAGGCCTATGGGTATTCCTTAGGTTGCCACATTCCTAGGCATTACATTGTGTGCGGCTTTTACTGCTCATTGATTTTATCACCATGAAAAATTCTTTTGGGTTCTTTTCTTGGGGAAAGGAGGATAAAAAACCCCTTTGGAACAAACTGTAAAGCCATGAAAAGCTCCACAACAGTGATTCAGCTGAAGTTTGTCGTCTTCTCATCTGCTGCTAGTGTGAGAAAACAACAAAGAAAGGCCAAAACCCAATGTGACAGCAAAGTTAGCCTGTTATCATGCCTGTTCTATCAGCAATGAAACAATGCTTCAGAATGCCCAAAGATAATCCCATGGGCAGATAGTAATTTTACAGTCAGGTTTGGATCTAATAACATGCTTGCAGCTCATGTGAGCTCTGTGATGTCACTTTCTCTCATTTCGCTGGGTAGTGCCGCCGATGTCATTTTAATTACATACTATCTTTCTGTGGTCTCTTAAATAATTTTAGTCCTGGCTATTCCACTCACTTGGATTATGTACAACAACATTCCGTGGTTGTACTTTAGAAATTTTAATATGTTGCATTTATTCATGGATTCAAATGATTGTAAAAGGCTTTTTCCACTATGTACAGAAGAGCAAATTCACCCAGCTCGGAAGAAACAGCACAAATTTAATGCACCACTTAACACCTACTTTGAAGACTCCAGGAGGATTTAAGTGTTCAAATACCTTATCCTGATTATCTGCCCAGGTTTAAATTTTTCCCTGAGGCAAAGTGTTTCCAGAAACAGATAGGGCAGAGACTGTTTGTTTGCATCAATAAATGGTAGTTTGATGGATTTTCATTTAATAATCTGATATGCAAATCGTTGTTCATGTAAGAGCTGGTTTTATATCATCTTGTATCTCAGTTCTTAGTCCTGCCTTCTATAGCTCCAGTTCCTTTTAAGCAATGTTATCTAGATGGAGTTTCTCGTGGTGCTCAGAGCTGAGACTCCTGTCTAAGACTGTGGATTAAAACTGAGCCCCCTGTCAGCAAACGAAACTCCAGTTTCATTTGTAGTCCATAGTAATAACAACAGTTGGAATGTAACAACTTCAGGATATTGCAAAACATTATTTTTGGAAAATCACCACAGATCTGTAGGAAAATCCGTGTTTCAGAATACACTTCTTTTAACGGCTGGAGAGTTCGCAGAGGCTACAGCACATTCTTCTGACATATCCCTGTTTTTCCAGTCAGACTGTCTGCTGAGAACATGTGATTCAAGGTCACTGATCCATGCCAGGCAGGTAGTGACCTGGTGACGTTTCTGATGATGATCAACTGCTCCTTGGTGGTCTCAAGCCAATTTGAAGTGAGAAGGTGACAAAGCACAGAGAACTATCACCAGAACTGTATCTATTGGCATTGTGGTTTGCAGTTTAGTCAGTTTGGCTGGAGACCTATGGACTACCAGAATGCTTTTCATGGAAGGGCAGAGCAGACAGAAGGGAAAACGGGAGAAGAGCAAGGAGGTTGTGCTGCTGTGAGCCACACTTCCCATTGAGCCTCGTGGTGTAAAGCCACAGAGAACCTGCGCAGTCATCGTCTGTCCTGGTGATGATCTGGCCCTGTGTGGGTTGGTGTGGCCCTGGGATGCTCTGCACTGTATTGTGCCTGGTACAGATCAAAAGAGGTTGTCCTCTGGTCAGTAACTGCCAGGGAACAACTGCATCCCCCTTCAGTTTTCTCTGCTTGCCATCCTCATTCCTGGCCAATCTTTTCCCTGATCCCTAGTAGCTACACTCAGTAGCTCTGCTGTTCCCAGGCTGCCTATACACGTGGGCAGGCACGAGCGATTCCTGGTGAGTGGAGATCCTTTGGTTTTCCAGCATCAGCCATGGGAGCCTAAAACGGTCAAGAAACTGAATTTTGAGTAACTCTGAAACTAAGGTCTTTAAACACTTGCAGGGAGGGGAGGAGGTGGGAGCACAACTCTGCTCTTGCACTACAGACTAGCAAGAGAAACGTGCTGTAAGGACCATGTGTCTTTTAGTATCTTTCTGGGAAACGATGGCCTGGTTGAAGCTTTAGCCTCTGGAACACTGATTCCCAGGGAAACATGTGCAGTGAGCGCTCCTAAATGCTTTACCTAAGGGGAGCAGGGACATGTGTGTGTGTACCTGCATTCTGGAGGATAAGGGACAATCTGAAAACCTAATTATTGTGGCACTCTGTTCTTTTCTCTTCCTTTCCCAGCAGTTCCCTGGAGTTTTTAATTTTCATGAACTAATGAACTATTTTATTCAAGAGCTGTTTGCAATAAGTTGAGCAGAAGTAATCCTCCTGGAGAAGTCTGATCCTCTCCTTGTCAAGGGAAAACTATACAATTACAAAGAAAACTTAGTTAAAAATTCGCTAAATACTATGTACATTCCAGGAGCTATGTGTGTGTTTGAACTGTGCAAATGCAGTACAGATGTTAAAAAGCAAATATTTTTCTACAGAAACAGCAGATGGGAGGATTAGACACCTCCAATAGTGTGCAGTATTCTTGCCCATTGTAGGAAACCAAGCAAGACCTGTTATGTTTGAAAGGAGGTGGTATCCATGTAGGGATACCCACTACATGGCAATATGAAATAATCCATTTGTATTGATTGATAATGCCAGTAAAACAAAGGGTCAGTCTGGTCCTTTTGTTTTTCTAAGCCTGTGGGAGGGAAGTTGTGATTCTGTTCTGCTGGGCTGTTCTCACAGTTTGGCCATCTCACTGCCCACTGCCTTTGTCAGGAGGAAACGTGAAGTGAACTTTCCAGAAAGGGAAATGTGTGTCTTATAGAGGAAATTTGGGCTAAATACAGAGTTTGAACACAAGTCTCAAACCAGCATTTCTGCTGCTCTAAGCAGAGGGTATCTATCGTTCCTCTGGAATATATTAAAAACCTTTTGAAATCTGCTGTCTGTGGATGCACAGCATTAAGTGATTCTGAGAAGGAAAAGTGGCATGATGTTAAAAGGCATTTTAGTTACGCACCTTCTTTTAAAATTCAAGCCATTTGCTTGGTTGTAAAATTGTGTTCCTTCCTTCCCACGTTTGAAGAGAAACACTTTGTTTCTTTCTTCTCCTAAAAGATCTAATGAATCTTATAACTGTCTCAGGATTTCTGAAGTGGGCAAAGCCACAAAACCTGGAGTGGAGATGAATTTTAAGTCCCTTAGTACTTCTGGGCACCAGTTGAAATTTCTTGATCAGTCTGTTGTCACCTTTCTAAGGATGAACTAATTGCAGGTTTATCAAGTGTGACCTCAGGGTTTCAGGCCTGGGCTGAAGTGTCTGATCGAGGTGCTTTCACCAGGAAATGCAGTTCTGCATTATCTCTGCTCAAAAGAGATCAGGGACAGAATATGTAACGAGAGCAGTGACTTTCTCGCCTCCCTCAGGTGTGTTGATGGGGTGTGCAGGAAGAGTTGGGCATGACTGCAGGTTCCCAGTTCTGCAGGCAGCACACCTGTGAGCCTGGTGCTCTGTGAGCACTGCAGTCACGAGGAGTTAGCAAACATCTGTGGGGTTACCTGCTGCCACCAAGCACATAGCAGGTCTGCTCACCCTGTGCTCTAATGCCCCATTTCTGCTGTCTCCTTGGTTATAAATCAGAGTACTGTATGGATTCTAGGCAAGGAACAAGCAGATGGTATCATGTATGTATTATCTGTCCCACTCTAGCAAACCCTGTAGCAACCCTAACAATATAGTCTTGGCCCCTGGGACTCTTTCTCTGGTGCCTCCATCTCCCACTCCCTTTTAATCTTTCTCAAGCACTGCAGTGTATCTTCATTTCTTTATCAGGAAGTGACAGGAGTAGTGTCCCTATCTCATAATTCACAGATCCCACCTCACCTACAGTCTAGGGTTCAAAATGCCATCATACACATGAACCATCTCGTTGACTTCTTGGAGCACTGCTCACATGGAATCACAGAATCAATTAAATTGGAGAAGACCTCTAAGATCATTAAGTCCAACTATTCCACCATTAAACCATGTCCACCAACGAAGTGCCACATCTACTTTCCTCCAGGGTTGATAACTGAACCCCTTCCCTGTTCCAGTGACTGACTACTCTTCTGGTGAAGAAACTTTTCCTAATATCCCATTGAAACCTCCCTTGGCACAATTTGAGGCCATTTCCTCTTGTCCTGTGACCTGTTACTTCGGAGAAGAGACTGACCCCACCTGGCTCCAACTTTCTTTCAGGTAGCTGTAGAGAACAGTAAGATCACCCCTGAGCCTCCTTTTCTCCAGGCTGAACACCCTCAGCTCCCTCAGCTGCTTTGCATAAGATCTGTGCTCCAGACCCTTCCCCATCTCAGTTGCCCTTCTCTGGACTATTCCTGCACCTCAATGTATTTCCTGCAGTGAAGGACCCAGAGCTGCACGCGGGATTCAAGGTGCAGCCACACCAGGGCTGAGTACAGGGGGTTGATTATGCTTCAGTTTACAAGAATGTAGACTTGTACCAAAGGACAGAAATAAAATCGAAGCACCTGGGCGTTCCTGCTGGTTAGACTGATTAAGTTTTTGCATATCTAGGTCTTGCAGGTAGTAGCAGGAAAATGTGAGAATCAATGCAAGGAAAGCTAACTTCAGTTTCTAAGAGATGTGTGGTGGATCTCTTTCAGAGGCCCTTCAGAAATCGTAACTTTGGTCCTTTGTGTGCAGAACAGGAGAGGTTCAGAGGCTCCCTGCAGCAGCACTAATCCACAGGAAGTCTCTAAGCCCACAGGATGCCTTCAGAGTCAAAGGGAGGAAGGACTTAAATGCTTCTGTCAATAAGTTTTGCATGCATTTTCCTCCTGTTTCCACCAGCCGGTGCAAGAAGGGAAGATGGACATTTGGCTTTGCTAATCTACAGCATATGAGAAACATCTTTTAATTGAGAGGGGTGGGACCTTTAGTGTTGAAAAAAGGCTTTTTCATCTAGAGCGAAAATAAATAAACCCACATGCTCAGTTGTTGGTAATGTCAAGTGTTTCAGTGACTACTAAAAATTGTGTTTATATGGTAAAATCAGGCACTTAAAATACTGTTTATCAGAAAAACAGGCCAAGAGATAGCACAAGGACTCTCTAATGATGTTTGCACTAAAATGTCTCTGAAAAACTGGAAGAGGAAGGAATTGAAAGGCAAGGCACCCCATCACTGAAGAAGAGATCAAAAGCTCTCTTTCTTCTTTCTTTTTTTTTCTTTTTTTTTCCCACCCTCCTTCTAGGTACTGGTTGTTGTGGCTATACCCTGTTTTTCCTCTGCTTGAATACTGCAGAGGAGTGAGTGGTCACAGCTCTGTTTTGTGTGTCCATAAAAATAAGAGGAGCAAGAGCTCATTGTGCTTTGCAGGTGGGATCCAGAGAGCACTGGTCTGAGTTTTGTTGTGGCTTTACCAGCACAGGCAAAAAAAGAGCATGAGGAAGCTGAAAAAAAGAAAAGATGGTTATTCCTTATCAGGGCCTGGGTCTCTTGCCTCTCCTGTGCAATGTAGATCTGGCCCACCCCATCATGAATTTTTTGCTTTACTCTCCTTTGCAGTGACAAGGGGACCCTGTGCTTGCTGTCCAGAGATGTTCAAACACTGAAAATCCTGTTTATGCCTGTGGTAATTCCCTGTAGGCAATAACGTCAGTGCTGGCCACTTGTCCCAGCCTGATCCTGTGCTGGTAATGAGTATTCGCAGCATGCGTTTCAGTGTCTGATTAAATCTTCCTGAAGGGCCATCTGTTTGAGGAGGATGGGGCATAGGCCTTCGTACTTTTTATACCTAATGCTCAGTACTGCTCTTTCATGACCTTAGACATGAATTTTGTCCCCTTGGTTAGTTAGCAACTTCCCTGATACTCTGATCAGGGGAAATAATTGAATCAAGGCTGTTGCAACCTGTTGGGTCACTGTGTGTCATGTTCCTGGTTGCCGAATCACAGAAGTTACACACACCCCATGAGTCTTTGGGCTGAGAAAAAGGTATCTGTTTTCTGGGAAGGTAGTAAAACAACCCCAGCTGCCTTTCTTTTGTAGCACTCGGAGCAGAATCTGATGTAGTCCTAGATCTGTTGATACATGCCAAATCAGTAAGTAATCTGTTCTCATCTGTGCAAAATACCCAGCCCGAGCAGTGTTAGATCTGTCTTTCAGGGTCATCTTCCTATAGACTTGGGAGCACAGTTTCCCTTTGCAATTCTGTCAGCATAAAGCAAGCCTCCAACCTACCTTTTCCTGCTTCCTGTCATTTGCTTTCCATCATGGTATGGTCTCAGCGCTCATCCCTTTGGCTGAAAGGAAAAATTGTCACCCTGAAGTTGTGCACATTCCCTTTCTTTTGTCACTTCTCTCTCTTACTGTTCCTCATCTCTACTGTATGGACAGACCCTTGAGGTCTGTCCCCCCCAAGTTTCTCAGAAGATCCTACTTGAGGTCACTGAAAGCCCTTCCTTTTCCTGCTTCATCTGTGATCTGGGCTTGAGGTTTTCAAATCAGCCAACAAAAGGAATTCTGCATTGGATCAAGTAATCTGGGGATTAACTTTCTGCACAACAGGGTGGTGGCCTTTAACGCCAAGGTGGGATGTGAGATCTAATCTTTATTTACACAGTCTGTTGTTTTGTCTTTACTTATTCTTGATCTAAATCTGCAAAGGATCTATTAACTGGGGCTGGGAATTGAATGTCTTTATTTTCCCTTACATGTTTGGGTGCTTTCCCTCTACAAACAGACTTCCTTCTGACACGTGTAACTAGAGCACAGCATCTAAATTCTTAATTTAGAAAAAAAATCACGGATTTGCCGACCTAATTGCAGTAACAGAGCTTTCCCTTTCTCTGACAGTTTAAACAATTTCAGCTTTGTCTCTCATATTTCATCCTTTTTTCCCCTTTTATCTGTTGTTGGTTCACCATCCCTCCCCTCTGAGTCACTTCCAGGACCAGGAGGGGTGTTGTGGTATTAGCGGGTGATCTTTGAGTTTGTCTCTGTTAGTCTCTCAGTGTCTGTTTGCCTGCAGTGACCTCTCCCAGCCTCACGCACTGCCTTCTTTTTGCAGTACAGCATGACCTTTTCGGAAGCAGTTACAAAAAAGCCGTTCCATGATATTTCATTCTAATCCGACCATCTTGTCCATCTGTTGGCATGTTTTGATCTCTGGAGGTTTTTCCCTTGAACCGTCTCAACTGTTGCAATCTACTTTGCACACCTTTGATATTTCCCCCTTTTCTCTTGTGTCTCCTTACCTTATCAGAGCCATACTCCTACTTAGAGAGACACTGACAGTCCATCTTGCCAGTGGGAGAACCATTTCTTGGCCAGTGTTTGGATGCCAAGTGCATGAAGCTGCTTTTCTTTAGAACCTAGTGGCAAGTCAGTCCAGCCATCTCATTGCATGAAGGGGAACAATGTCGTTGGCTGCGGCAATTCTCTTCTTGCCACCGTGTCTCGGTTGCCCTGGGGGCTGTGTCTCCCCTCCAGCCTAGTGAGGCCAGCAGGGCTGGAGGCTTTTGCTAGACATTAGAGTTACTTATTATGGAAAATGACAGATTGTCACTGGGAACCTTGAGGAGAGGCTTTCTGAACATGCCCTCAGGGTCAGCTGGCTGCGAGGCAGGAATCCTCTGCCTGCCTTTCCTTAAGAGCAGCCTGAATGATTGCAGCGATTCCTCTCCCTCCCGAAAATCTGCCTAGGAATCCCCACATCCCTGGCACTCCATGGCAGCCCTGCCCTGGTCTCGCAGCCTGTAACTGTGCAGGGCTTTCTCCACTTCCTTCACAGCATCTACTCTTCACTTTCCCCTCCCACTGAGATAAGCAAGCTCTGTCAGAGAGTGACAGGGACTAAAGGGGAGCTGAGCACCTCCTTTCTGTCTCCAGCAGAAATGTACACTTTTAATAATGTAATCTCAATTAAAAACATACCAATTAAAATGGGCTTTTTAGTAGCTCTCCTGGGAGAGGGAGCTGTAATTCACATTAGCATGTAAAGCTCCAGGAGCAGGGAGAGCTAGGTGCATTGCAAATGCCCAAATATTCAGTGATTTTAATTACAGTGGAAACTTGATAAATTGCTTTGTGCCACAATCCATTATTAACAGCTTAATGAATATCACTGCTGCCTGGTTCAGACTCTCCACGGTGAAAATGGTTGTCTGGATTTCAGTTGCAAACTCTGATTTTTCAGCATGTTTGTCTCTTCACCCCTTAAAAAGAGGAGGTGGGTGAAAGTTTGAGCTTGACTTCGGGTCTGGGCAAGTTCTGCTGGCTGCAGCATCCCGAGAGAGAGGGGAAGGAGGAATGATTTCTGTATTTCACTGGTCAGGGTTTAAACCTGCACTTTGCAGTTTAAGAGCAGTGTCTTTAAGTGTGCAGAGAGCCTTTTGCATGCCTAAACCTGAGGGCTCACCAGACCATGAGGCTCCCTTTGGGTGTGCTGCTTCTCTGCACGGTGCACATCAAGGACAGAGGACTTCTGGGGTGTCTGCTCAGGGGTAAGTTGGAGCCATGGTGTAGCAGCCCATCATCAAGCATGCAAGCTGGTTGGAATTTTTCAAATTTTTGCCAGCAAACAGCTGATTTGAGGCGTGGAATTATGGAAGTCCTTCTGGAGTGCTGAAATGTAAGCAGTGATTGTGCTCAGCTCTGAACAGGGATGGAACAGTTATTTTTTTCCCGATGGTTATTATGGCAGTAATTGTGCTAATGTTATGATGCTGCATATTTATAGGTATACATGCAGTAAAATGGTACCTTTCCCCACTTTTAAAACAGCTTAGTATTTCGAGGCTAAAGGTTATTGTCAGGAATGTTGTTACTTTGAATGCTAACAGCAGGTATAAGTGAGCTCATCGCTGTGCCCCACTGAAGTGCTAAGTCATGGGAATTTGAATAGCCATGGTCTGGCTTCTGTGAGCTTTACTGCTGATTATTGCTGTGCTGCTTTAACTTGATTACGTAGTCTGACCAGAGGGTCACAGTCCCCAGAATGGGGTTACTGCCAGGTGTTGGCAAGATCTTGGCAAGACCTGAGTGAGATGCAGAATAGATCTCAGGCCAGAAATGACTCAGGACTGTTCTGATTCAGAGAAGTCACAGGTGCCTATATGGGATAAATATAAATTTTCTGAATGTCTTGGGGTTTTGCTATTATTATTCTGCTTATGGGTTTTTTTCTGGAAAACAACAAAAACTTATTCACCTTGGCCATCGCAGAGGTCTTAGCATGACTCATGATGATCTTAACTTGCATCCTGCCAGTTACACAGAGCTGTCCTGGCTCGTTATATCCGTAGGATTTCTCTTTTCCTGTGAAAAATCTTTTGGTGACAGAGGAGTAATGATGCCTGTAAGTTCCTTAAGTATTGCTCAGTCAGGGATATGTAAGATGTGGGAGATGTCCTCGTGTTTTTGAGGAGAAGCCAGCTCAGATTTGGCATGCTGTTGATATTCATGTGTTTCTCAAGTTGGCTGGTTTTTCAGTTTGGCTTAAGGAAGCATTCCAGGCCACGAGGCTGCCTGGCTGTCATTTTTCATGCATCCCTGTACTGGAAAAGGACAAAGTGGTATGAAATACGTAAAATACCACCCATTTTTAATTTTGTTCTGTAATTCACACACACATGCTGCTTCTGTGTGTTTATCAGTGTGCATAAAATGCCTCTATTTGCAAGATAATAGCTGTGTAAATATTAGAAAGTAGTATTGAAACTCTGTGAAGGGAAGGAGAGCAGGGGAAGAATCCTTCCTGCTACCGAGGAGCCATCTATTGGATAAAACCCATAACTGAGCCAAGATCCCTGAAACTGCAGAGGATAACACAGTTTGTCACTGGTCACTGGGAAGCTGAAAATAAGCCTTTTCTTCCCAGTTCCTCCTTCACCCACTATGTTAGGAGTCTGTAGAAACCTGTATGTCTTTATGCACACAAGTGGAGAGGCAGATAAAGATGTGATTTATGTACTTCAGCTAAAAGCCAGTTTAATATAGCTGGAGATCCAGGATAAATCCCAGTGTAGGGTGCAGGTGTGAGCATGAATGGATGAGCCAGCAGGAGCATTGCCTGCCAGCAGTAGAGAGAGTCGCTCAGAGAAGTGATAATGACAAGTGGGTTTTTCCATATTGTTAATAAGGAATATAAATAACAATAACTGCATTTCTTGTTTAGGTAACAGTACATGTCATTTACATCAGTCTCGTGATTAGTTCAGTTGGGGGAGGAAAAAAAGCTTTTTTCATTTTTAGCTACCTGAAATTCCTAAAGGGCATTGTATAGCCAAATCGTGTGTGCACGTGCTCCTTGCAATCTGTACCATGTGATGCAGGAAGAGGATCTCGAGCAAACCATGGGGAGAGATGAGGAAGGGCAGGATGGGAACAGCAAATTCCCAGAACGACTGCAAAACATCCTGATAGCTCTGCAAAGGGAGTGCTGGGGCTTTGCAAGAATGTTAAAAGAAGCATATGGGGCAGGAAGAATGAAGGCTACGGAAGCAACAATGTTTATTTTCTTGAAGGTCAGGCAATGGCGAAGACAAGAACTGATTATCAGTCAGGAATTAAACTTGAGCAAATACAATTGTAATCTGTGGCAAACAGAGCAGGAACAGAGCATCAGGCTTCTGGGTGTCCTACACTTGCAGCTCAAAGCTCTCCCTTCCTGCCTCCTCCCTTCCTCCTGCAAATACCAGAGGGGAGCAGTGTGCTGCTTTGCTGGGAGGCCAGATGAGCCTTGGGAGGTGATGCATGCACGCAGTGTGCAGTAGGTGATCAGCTCGCTGCTGGCTTGGGAACTGGTGCCCCTTCCGCATGTGCCATGCCTGGGGTGGCCTGGCCCAAGCTCTTCTTTTCTCCTGTCACTCAGTTGTTTCTGGTCATGCTGAATTTTCCCACTGTGTATTCTGATAAACTCACTCCTCCACCTTCAAGCAGCCAAACGTGTGTGGGGCAGGAGAAGCTCAGCTACACATGCACAAATCCAGCGTTTGTTGTTTGTGCTGTGATAATGTCAGGAGGCATCACCACAGTGTGGTTGTCTTGAATGTTTTACAAATACAGAATAAGGAGGTTGCAGTCCACTGATATTTGCTACTGGTGTCTCTTGCTCCTCATGATGGGGCTGAGGACTCTGGATGAGACTCTAGGTGTTGCATTTTGGGCTATTTTCTCAGCCACCCCAACAGGGCAGAGATGCAAATCAACTGCTGTGAAGTGCATGGCACTTGTTTGCCATTAGCCTGAATTTCATGAAAAAAAGCTTTTGTGCTTCTCTTGGACATGCAGTTCATTCTGCTTAGCATGGTATTGGAAGGAAACTCCCCAGGGTCAGATAATAGCCAGATCATTGTGAGTGTAAACTGATCTGGCTGCAGACAATCCCTTGGTTTTACACTGAAGAACTACTGGGAATGTTTCCAGCTCTCATGGGTTTCTCTGTGGGCCCACACAGTTAATGGACCAATCACATAGGTGTGTGTGTCTTATTTTCTCTCACCCATAATTGTAGCGTCTCTTCATCCTACATGTCACTTCAGCCAAGTTAGGCCTCTGGCCAGGATCTTAGAACCAGTCTCCTCTGAAAAGAGTTGTAAGGGTCAATGTGGAGGAATGGCTCTGCAAAAAAGGACATGATTTCCTTGGAGCTGACAACCCAGCTTGTAGTGTGGTGTAAGGCCTACAGCAGCTGTGACCGAGCCTTGAACCTGCTGATAAGGAGCGAGCTCTGCCTGGCAGAGCTGGCTCTGACCGGCTCCAAGTCCAGTGTCAGCAAGCTCTGTGGAATTCCTGAGAACGTCCTGGAATGTGGACAGACACCTGCTTGCTCCAATCATAAGTTTGCCCTGGACACTTGGACAAGGGCAATAAACCAATCATGTATCCGCTGCGTTCGTGTACTCTGTGTGAATATCTATATATATCTTGTAAGTACTAAGAATAAAGGAGAACGACCATACTCATATTGAGACTCATCGTTACTCCAGGTCCGGATCCCACTCCAACAGGTCAATGTTAAGATTGCCTCAGCTAGAAGAAGTTCTTTGCTCTCTTTTCATTCACTAACAATTAGGTCTGAAATTCAAATTTGTTTTCATCTCTCTTCTGGTTGGGAACATCTAGAGAAGACGGTTATTCTGCTGGAGAAGAATAAAATCCGTATCATATTCTAATTCAGGCTTACTCTTGGTTATATTTTATTTTTATTTTTTAAAAGAGCATTGGTCACACAGACAAGCTATGTTTTGTTACCTTGTTTAATACATTTCATTGTAAGATGCTTTCATTACTTGCTGACACACCGGCACCTTCTGGGCCTGGTCAGCAGTTCATGTTGCCTTTCTGCAACATTATGGGAGAGATACTTCCTTTTTTCTTTTGAGTAGAAAGCATTGAGTAGAAGGCATTGCTGTGACTTCTGACATCAAACGCAACTGAATACTCACAGTGCTCCCTTATAGCTGTGAGCTACTGCTGGAAACCTGAATAGGAGCTTAGTGATGATAGTATAGTAAAATATCAGAACAAGTCCAAAATGAGAAGTTAGGGCTGTTCAGCCTGGAAAAGAGAAGGTTGTGTGGAGACTTCAGAGCACCTTCCAGGATCTGAAGAGGCTCCAGGGAAGCTGCAGAGGGACTCTGTGTTAGGAGCTGCATGGACAGGACAAGGGGCAATGGGTACAAATTGAAGGAGGGGAAATCTAGGCTGAATATTAGGAAAAAGCTTTTCCCTGTGAGGGTGGTGAGACACTGGCACAGGTTGCCCAGGGAGGCTGTGGTTGTCCCAGCTCTGGCAGTGTTCAAAGCCAGGTTGGATGAAGCCTTGAGCAACCTGGTGTGGTGGGAGGTGTCCCTGCCGAGGGCAGGAGCTTGGGCTGGATCACCTCTTTCTACGTGGTAGATACGGATTGTGAAGTTTATCTTCCGCTTTTTCAAGCTGCCATCAGAGCATTTGAGAAAGGCTGGGGGGGTCTGTACAGTCTATAGTGAATGGCATTATGTTAGCAGCATCATATTTGTATGACTTTTACACCACGACCACAACAAGTGCTTTACAGAATACCAACCAGTTATGTCATTCATTTTGATTCCTTGATTCATCTTAAAGTTGGGGTTTTTTTGTGGTTCTGCACTCTTTTGTACTCAAAATGTGAAGCTGAGCTATCAAAGTCATGCAAAATTTGGGTATAGTTTGCAGAAAACATCATTGAAATCACAACATTAAGGACAGAAATTCCAACTGATATGTATTTGGTAATTTTCCTTAAGTAATTTTTGACTTGCAGAGAAGTTGAATGGCTTAATCTTTCTGCTAAAAGCATAACCCAGGGGTGCTCTAGATCCCCAAAGCAGCAATGAGCTTGCCAGAAGATCAGCTGGCACGTCGGTCTGAGATGGGAAAACACAGTTCCCATGCAGGATGGAAAGAGCTGCAGACATCCCCACCCCCCAGGACCCTCCTCTCCTGTGAGGGAAGTCATGATGCATCGTGCGTGTGAGCGATACATCGCTCTCCTTCTGACAGCTGCGCACCGTAAAAGCAGTGATTTGAGGAGGGGAGATGGATGCTGCTGGATTGGCCTTCCCGGCACAGCACACGTCTCTTCGCAGCGCTCGTTACGGCTCTGTGCAGAGATTTCTCTGCATGGCCAGGTGATGTTTAAGGAGCCTAATGAGAGGAATGATACAGCCCAGAACACTGATGTCAGGAAATATATTGCAAGGTGTCTATCTTGGGGAGGCTGCAAGCAGGGCTTGTCTGATTATGTATTTCAAAGGGGATGTCTGTGTCACCACCAAGTTAGACATGCACCCTGTCCCATGCTGCATTCAAATTGCCTTTTCTTTTTCAAATCATAGCTTTCCAATCAGTTTTCATTGCCTTAATGGCAGGCTCTGTGTTGTGCAGGGGCAAGCCACGAGTCCGTTGAGTAAGCACACTGTTCCTTGTGGCAGGAACTTGTCTCTGAGGTCGTTGGAACACAACTGTGCAAGTGTCAGAGGACAAGACAGAGGCCCTTATGGGCTTCTCCTTTCTGTGAGGAAAGTGAAACATGTGTCCCTGATGGAAAAAGGGAGCCAACAGCTGGATGGGATGGCCAGAGCATGTACTTGTGCAGTGACACTGTCAGTTCATTTTTTCCCCTTCTGCTGTCAACTAAAGTGGAGAACCCCCTGAATTTTCATTAAGTACCTTTTCCTCATTTCCAGCATTCAACAATCCAATTAGATTTGGTTTCATGGTAATATTTGCTTCTATTTCCATTGTTAGGCTTTTGAGTCAGAGTGATTTTTCCATCCTGATGGTGCGGAAAAAAATATGTTTCATTATGACTTGTTATAGCCCTGGAAATCTTTTCTCTCGCTTGGGTTGATGACAATTTTTTATGTTGCTTTCTATCCTGATGCCTACAGTGAAGTAGAATGAAGCATAAGGAAGAGAAGCTTTGCTAAAATATCCCTCCTTGCACTATGTAGAATTATCTTGGAAAGAGCTTGTGTCTCCTGAATTTTATGCTTTTTTCCCCCCAGCCATTATTCAGTAATTTTTGCAAATGAATGCTGTTTTTGCAGGGATTGTTTCTGGAGCCATTGCTCTTAGCAACCTCAGCTCACCTGTGAGCAAATTGCATGGCACAGATAAGATTGCTTGATAGGGTGACCTTAAAAGCAGAGTCTGCAGCAAGACAAGCTTTTCAATTCCTAAGCAAATGTATTATGTGAGTAATAAAAAGAGCTCCTCAAAATGGCCACAGAGGCATTTCGGAGCACGTTCCCGGGAATATTCACTCGTGCTAGTATTCATTAAGTTTGCTTTCAGCAAAAATTCTCATGAATGAGATTTTATTTGCTAGTCATTGTGATTATTGCTTTACTGTCATAGCAATAACCAGATGCTTTGTACAAGGGCAGGACCGGATTTTGTCTAAGGCAGGAGAAACATCTCATAGGGTCTCTAGTGAGTGTGTTGTCTAAGTATGAGACCAGACTCAGCTCACAGCTAATTGAGCTGCAAACCCTCAGAGAGCAAGTGGCTTTAAACGAGGGAATTTGCAGCTAGAAAAGGATGGATGCAGAACCAAGCAAAACGTTAGGCCATTTGAGCTGTTGGATGTTACAGGGTTACATCATTACTGAATGTGGATGTAGTTATACATTTTCGTGTTATAAAGTAGCTTAGGTGTTAGAGACTCATAGGTTGAAGAGAATATCTCTACCAATGTGGTTCATTACGACATTCAACTGGTTCATCCACTGGAACTAGACTCTCTTGGGTTTGTTTGTTTGGTTGTTGTTTTGGTTTTGTTTTAATTTTAAAAACAGCCTAGCACAAGTCTGTGTGGAAGGAAAATCCCTGAACCACAGGCTATGCCAGGGAGTTGGACTCTGAGTTGTGCAATCCATGGACTCATGAGAAGGGAATAAAGCCCTTCCTGGAAAAGTTAAATGAGATTTTTAGCTATTCACAGCTGAAGTCTGCATGAAATCTTGTTTCCTCCAATCCAGAGGCACATCATAGAGCAGAGGTATCCTATCATGCTGCTGGAGGATGGCTGTGGCAGGGCAGCTGCAACTTTGGACTTGCTGTGCTATCAATGAGAGGCCGAGGTAGTATGGGCAGTTTGAATATGGAAATCGTCTAGGCTCGAGGAAGTCTTTTCAGAGCTGGAGCTCATGTCATGAGCACAGTGTGTGTAGCGCTGCTCTGTGTGCCTTCATGTACTGGCAGAAAAGCATGTGTCCTGTGCCTTGTGGTCTGACTGGCCCATGTCTAGGGTCCTTCAGCATCCAGGGACTGACACTGTCTGTGGCCTGGAGCATCAAGGTTTGGGAGCACCAGGGTGCAAGCTGCACTGTGGTCATGGGTACAAGATGCATAACATGTAAGATGTGAAATGAAAAGGTTCTGTGGGGCAGGGGAAGGAGCTGTTAAAGAGACAATGTGCCAATCCCTTGTGTTACTCAAACCCCAAAATAACCATTCCTCTCTGCCTGTAGATCGATCAGAACAGTCTGTTGGCAGCAGAGCTAAGCACAGGACACTGAGTAGTTCTGTTGTTTTGTTGTCTCACTGCTCTCGTTTTCCATGTCTTGTGAAAAATAAGTAATCTGATTAAGTCCTTTGACATTTATTATTAATTAGTTCTTCCTTACTCTTGTTTGCTTGTCCTTTTCTCTTTGTCTCTCAATCATCAGAGCCAAGAAATCACTCAAATTATTTGATTTTAACAGATAAATGCAGATTTGCAGCACTTTTTTTATTCCTTTGAAGTTAGACTTGTCCCGTCTTTTGTCCATCCCCCTGTAGAAGTTGTCGTGTCCTGGCACTGCAGTCACTTCTGAGTCCTTGAGCTATCATGTATTCTGTTGGCATTTGAGGAACTGAAAATCAATCACATAGCCTTATGGCTCAGGTTCAGCACAATTCTATTATGCCCACTCACAAAAGTCAGTTCAAACCTTTTGGGTTATATTTCAAAGCCTAATCAAGCTGGCTGTCCAGACAGGTTTGAAGTCAGCTCACTCCTCTCCATAGGTCTGTTTATTAGAGCTTTTGTGTCAGAAACTGGTGTGAAGAAAGCAGTTCTCATAACAGTAGAATCATTCAGTGGTCATTTTGCAAAGACAAACCACCAAAACAGGTGTTATGGTGGAGGAATTCTTACTGTTGTAATACAGTTCTGCAAATAGTTTTTAAAACATTAACAGCCAGAAACAAACCATGTTGGTACAAGTATTCCTAACTATCCATTCTCCTAAAAAGATGTCCCAGCTGACTGATACTAGTTTTCGGTCCTGTCCTGTTAATCTAGTGCAGACTGTAGGTGGAACCCTGAAGGTCGACGGGGGCTTTCATGCTTCAGACCACGTGAACGAATGAGGATGGTGCATCCAAACAGATGGATCAGCTCCTCCAAGGATGAGTTGTGGCACCTTCACTCAGCAGGTGCACGTGGGACCTGCGTGTGCAGTGTCTATGTCAATCCCCTGGTTTCCAGTAGGGGCCGAGACCTCACTCTGAGAATGAAAGAAGCTCTGCAGAGAACTGGCCATCAGCAGCCCTTTGTGAAAATATGTACCTGCTATGTTCTGGGGGCAAATCAGTCTCATCTTGCTGGGGAGAAAGCAGTGATAGGCTCTTGGTGATGGCATTTCCAGCTGTTTGATAGCAATCTCCTCATTTGGTGAAAGGCTGGTACCCATCCTGTGGGAGCCAAGTGTGCACTGTAAATAGGGAGCAGCTCTCTCCTTTCATCCCCCACGGGTAAAGGCATTGCTCTGTGACCCATTCTGCATGTTTCTCTCCCCCTGTGTTCTGCAGAGGCGCAGAGACTTCCTCCAGTGGATGCTTGACTGCTGTGACTTGACTGGCTCCCTGGCAGCCGGGTGTTCCAACGTGATCAATCCATCTGCCGCTCCCAGGCGGAACGAGATGCCTCTTGCTGGCAGGGCCCCACCTGAAGAGGTTCAGGAGCCATTAACAGAGGATGAGCTAGCAGGCCAGGCCTTCCTGTTCCTGATCGCTGGGTATGAGACCACCACGAGCACACTGTCCTTCGCCACGTACTTGCTGGCTACCAACCCAGAGTGCCAGGACAAGGTGCTTCAGGAAGTTGATGAGTTCTCTGCAAAACATGTGAGTATGATGTGCTGGTGTCCCTTCCTGCAGGGGGCAAGGCAGTCTGTATGCCATCATGCCACTGTGGCACCTGCATGACCCACATTTCTCTCAGTTATGTGTGCATTTATTAGCATCTTAGTAAAATTTTCAGTCAAAAATTCAAAATTAGTCTACAGAGTTTAATTTTTTTGGAAACTGCCAAATATTGTCCCTTTGCAGCAACACAAGAGATGGCCTAAAAACTTGGTGTCATAGTGAAAGCTTAAAGAAAATATTTCTTATTAAAGAAAATAAAGAATATTTTGCATTGTTGAAATGAACCAGGTGTCTCCAGGCTCTAAAACTTCACATTTCTGTTATTCTCCTCTTGTCCAAACAATTCTATTGGTTTTGTGGTCTAATTTTATTTGCTGATTTTAGTAGGGACATAAACAGTGTTCTTACAAACCCTAAACTGCAAAGTTTTGCTTTAAATGTTCATAATTTTGTTTTCCATTAACAGCAAAATTTATATGTAAGCTTAAAACCCGCCAACAACCATGATATCTAATTCTCTTATGGTCTGTTCAGATCACTTGTACTTCACCATCTGAATTTGCCGAGGGCATTTATGTTTCCTGGATAACTGCTGGCAGTGTTTGGTGTGACTGGGAGGCCATGAGCAGCTGTTCCTCCACCCTGCCCCTCTGCACAAGTAGTTAGTTATGAGAATTCAGGTTGAGGGTCTTTTTTTCATGAATGCTTTTATAATGGGCTAACAGGAGTCAAACTGAGGGCAATGCTGAGGAGAAAGGCTTGGGGGTGATGTTGGATGAGAAATTTCCCATGAGCTGCAGTGTGAGCTCAGCGCAGAGACCAACCCAGGCCTGGGCTGCATCCAAAGGAGTGTGGGCAGTAGGGCAATGCTGAGGAGAAAGGCTTGGGGGTGATGTTGGATGAGAAATTTCCCATGAGCTGCAGTGTGAGCTCAGCGCAGAGACCAACCCAGGCCTGGGCTGCATCCAAA
Organism: Acanthisitta chloris; assembly: GCF_000695815.1. Taxonomy (NCBI): domain Eukaryota; kingdom Metazoa; phylum Chordata; class Aves; order Passeriformes; family Acanthisittidae; genus Acanthisitta; species Acanthisitta chloris. The sequence continues at coordinate 34,976 of NW_008673170.1, forward strand.
GGAGTGTGGGCAGTAGGTCAAGGGAGGCGAGTCTCCCCCTCTGCTCTGCTCTGGTGAGACCCACCTGGAATACTGCACACAGTTCTGGTGTCCTCAACATAAGAAGGACATGGAACTGTTGGAGCAAGTCCAGAGGAGGCCATAAAGCTACTTAGAGGACTAGAGCATCTCCCCTATGAGTACAGGCTGAGGGAGTTGGGGCTGTTCAGCCTGGAGAAGAGAAGGTTGTGTGGAGACCTCAGAGCACCTTCCAGGAGCTGAAGGGGCTCCAGGGAAGCTGCAGAGGGACTCTGTGTTAGGAACTGCAGTGACAGGACAAGGGGCAAAGGGGACCTATTGAAGGGGGGGAAATTGAGGTTAGATATTAGGCAGAAGTTTTCCCTGTGAGGGTGGTGAGACACTGGCACAGGTTGCCCAGGGAGGCTGTGGCTGCCCCAACCCTGGCAGTGTTCACAGCCAGGTTGGATGAAACCTTGAGCAACCTGCTCTGGTGGGAGGTGTCCCTGCCCAGGGCAGGGGTTGGGGCTGGATGATCTCTAAGATCCATTCCAACCCCTAAAACTCTACTGGAAGTACCTTTCAAGATAACTTCCCTGTACTTACTGAGTTTTCAGGTTTAGTTGTAGGTGGTGCATGTATGGCTGTGTGGCCAAGGAGAAGAGGACAAGAAGGATAACTGTTCATCTGCAGTCCCTGACACCAGGAAATCATAGATCTATCCTTCAAAAGATTTCCTTTTATAAACAGTTCATGGCTTTGGGGTTGGAGTGGAGCAGGACAGTGCAGTGCTCAAGGAGCTCATCCCAGAATAAGGAAAAAATGTGCAGCAGTTCAGTCCCCTCAGTGACTGTAATTAACTACTTTTAGCCTAGAAATGAGATCTATGTGAACGGTTTGCAAGTTACGGGAGCAGAAGCTATTTTGGAGCTGGGTATATATAGATGCTATGTTCAGTTGTCATGCAAGAGAGAGGAAGGGAGGGGACATGGAAGCTAAAGGCTCACAGTGAGTTATCAAGTCAGTTGCTGAGAAATTTCATTAGGTTATTGCTTGTACTCAGCACATCAGCTTTGCTCCTATCAAGGCCCTTTCAGAAAGGAAGGGCTTCATAAGGCCAAACCATGGGGAATGGTCCAGTCAGGTTGGTTTGACAGGTGGTGGAAGTCTGGTTTGATTTGCTGATATGCAACTATTGAATACAGTATCCTCTTCAGCCAAATTTGCACTCAGGTAATTATAACTGCAAAATGCTTTCCACTGCATCCCCCTTCCTTTCTCCAGTCACTCCAGTTGCCTCATGCAGCATGTTTTATTGCTCTAATCTGTGGTGTGGAGCTGTGATCTGATTTTCCAGCAGCTGCTGTGTATCATCCCAGAGATGGCTGTGCTTTGGTGGTGGACAGAGTGATTTATATACTCATTTACCAAAGTTTATAAAGGCATCTGAGAGCCATCTGAGGAAAGGTGCTATAAATGACAGGCACAGTTCCAGCTTTTTGGCTCCCCAGTCAAGAACTCAAAGCACAGTGACCTTGTGATAGCCAGTGAGGAGAGCAAGGTCTGTCCACCTGGGCATGCAGCAATACTTTGACAGCTCTGGGTGTTGTACTTGAGGATACTCCTGAGTTTGCTGTGATCTTTGTCTGTTTGTCGTGCACAGTGGGTACCTTAGCAAGACAGGAGAGCATAAAGAGACTGGAGAAAGCTGAGACACTGCTGTGTTGCATATACCTGGGCTAGCACGGTGCCAGCTGGTGCAGTGTGATGCAGAAATGGGTGTTGGAGGTGGCTGATCCCCAGTACTGTGCTGGGAGTCAGGAGCCCAGAGGAGAGGCAGGTCTGACTGATCATGTTGTCCTGCTCCGTTGTGTCCAGCCAAGTGTGTTTCAGAGCTGTCTTTGGGAGATCTCCCTGCCTCCCTCCAACACACTGCCTGACCACACTGTGGAGGTGGCACTTCCACACAAGTGTCCTCAGAAAGCAGTGCCTGAAGTGAATCATGGGTTATCACCTCCTTTTTTACCTCCAGGACCATCCTTACCTGTTTGCTAAAGGTCTTTTCTTGGCTGATAGCTCAGTGTGGAGGCTTCATGGTGTCTCTTTTCCTCCAAGTGAGAAGATACACCTGGCCCATTTCAGTCTGGCCAGCAGGGAAAGCTCTAGCCTCAGATTTTGTAGAGAGCAGGACACACAGGTTCTTGCCCTCCTCACCTCTTGCTGGGTCCTTGGAGTGTGGAGAAAGGGGAAGCAGAGAGTCAAGGTACTGAGTGGTGCCAGCAGTCACCACATGCTACATCTTCCCATGCTACCTGTGAATCCCTGTGTCCTGCTCCAGCTGCTCTAGTAAAGACACATTTAAGCATAACTCCTCTAACACACAAATAAAAATTCAAACTGCAGAGATTTTGGCCCGACTCTCTTCACGAATGCCTTGGAATTCAGGAA
>NW_008673170.1:37462-50477 GCF_000695815.1 Acanthisitta chloris
TGATGCTCCTGTTTGCTGCAGGCTTGCTGCTGTGTGTGCAGTTTGTTGTGATCCCATGATGGAAAAATAAACATGGTGAAAAGAGCAAGGGGCCAGGACACCCACATCTGTGTCTGTATAAAACAGTATTGCCTTGGGCAGAACCCACAGATCGGTTTCCAGGAGAGCAGGGAGGGGTCAGAGAAACAGTATTGCCTTGTGCAGAACCCACAGATCTGTTTCCAGGAGAGCAGGGAGGGGTCAGACCTTCAGAAGGTTGTGAACTGGCACGTTTGGTGTTGGTACAGGTATGGTGATGTGCAGCAGTTGAGAAGCAAACCTGGTGTACACCAGTGAAGGAGGACAGGGGGGAAAAGATAGGTTGTTATTTCAAGATCAGATTATTTTTATAGCATTGGTGGCTAACCATCTCCAAACTGTCAGAGGCTATGCAGCAGTGAAAGAGAGGTTTTATCCACCGAGTGAGAAGGAATGCACCCGTGGTCTTTCCCTCTCTATTTCAGTGCAAAATGATCCCTGTGCAGAGTTTTTAAAGAGCCCTTCATGAGACGTGTATTTAGGAGCAGTTTTTGCGCTGGTGACTGATTATTTTGTTGTAGAAGCAAGTTGATTTTTGTTTATTAGTGCGTATGTGCTTAGCAAAAGCATAAAAAGCCTGCAGCACACACTCATTTTGAGCAGGTGAACACTTGCTTCTGAATGCCTCTGTGTGCTCTGAACTGCTCTTTGTGGTTTGTCCTATGGCACAGTGCTTAGGGCATGAAAAATTGCGTCTTCCATGCTGGGAATTCCCTTAGTGTGAGGCCTCACTTTCTGACCTCCCTTCCCATTTTACCTCTCTCCCTTCCTTCTCGCTGCTCTCAAGCCTGAATCATTCACAGTTATAAATTATTTTGTTGTTGTAGTGTTGTTGTTTTACTAGACTACATAGTTTTAGACAGGGAAAGCAGTGGCACAAGACAGAGTGCAAAAGCTTAGGCGACCAAGCTAACTTCTCCTAAGAAATTATTTGTTGCCCTTAGGTGAAATGTGGTGAGTGGCTGTCTATGTGCTCCTGATCTGTTGTAAAGTAAACACATCAGGTTAAACCAGTGAAACTAGGTCATTTTTGGGATGGAGGAAGAGCAAGCAAGCCCGGGGCAGCTAGGGAGGGCAAAGAGGTGTAAGAATGAACTGCTGTGCCTCGATGGAGTAATGAAATCCATACTTGAAGGTGCAGAGCACAGAAAAGCCAGAGCCAGGAGCACCCTGAATTCTAATCTCAGCTACTGGAATCATTTGCTGCTTGTGCTCAGTAATAGACAACCAATCACTGCTGTTAACAAATGGGTAGACTTGGTACTTACAAGTTTTGGGGTTTTTCATCTTGTATTTGTATAAACCTATCAATACTTAAAGCATCACAAGAAAAAGTTGCATTGGAGTGCTAGTGCTGCTTCCAGAACCTAAGGTGTGTTGCTGCATTGGTACGTGAGGCTTCAGGTCCTTCAGTTTGAACCCATTACCCCTTGTCCTGTCACTGCTGTTCCTAACACAGAGTCCCTCTCCGGCTCCTTGTAGGCCCTTCAGATATTGAAAAGTTGCTCTGAGGTCTCCATGCAGTCTTCTCCAGGCTGAACAGCCCCAACTCCCTCAGCCTGTTCTCAAAGGGGAGATGCTTCAGTCTTCTTAGCAACTCAACTTTGTGCTCTGGACTTGCTCCAATAGTTCCATATCCTTTTTCATTGAGGGCACCAGAACTGCATGCCATATTCTAGGTGGCATTTCATCTCTGGCTAGAGCTCATAAAGTTTAAAGAAACTTCAAAGTCCTGCCATACTGTCTCACTATTTAAATGGAGAGTTGGAGTCTTTTCTTTAATGGAAAGAAATCTTCCTGTACCTATGAATACTTGATTTTCTATTGCTTTAGGGCCCAGGAATATTTTCAATGTGTTTAATTGAAAAAGTTGACCAGACTGTTTCATCTGTGTCCTTCCTTGTCAGTAGTATTGAATGATGCTGCCCCAAAGTCATTGCAATCCATAGTTTTGTTCATGGAAAGATACTGTTTAATTCCATTCTAGCTGCTGAGTGTGGCCAGTTGTGAATGTGCCAGGTTGAACTGGGCTGGTATGTAAACTCCTCCTTGATGACAGATGATTTTGGTGCTGTAATTTGTCAAACATGTTGGGTGTGGCAGTTGCTAATCTGGGAGAATTGTCATCATTGATTTGAGTGGAACCACATGACTTGACACTGGTTTATGATTCAGTTCTTCACATTGAAAAGCTCCTTCACTAATATGTCTGCAGTCTGGTGGAGATGTCTTTCTGTAAAGGGATTTTGCCATTTCAAAATTTTTCCTTCCCATAAAATTCCTAGAGAACAGAGAGAGGTAGGATCATTTTTGTGGTGTGCTGTCTCTGTGCCTGCTTGAGTACTTTAGACTTGTAAGCTGTCTATGCAGAGAGTCTCCTTGGTAGCACAGAGTTTTCTCTGAGCATTAGTGAAAATGAGAGGTGAAAGGCAGAGAGATGTCACTGTCAGGGAATGACTGCAACCATTTGCATGAGTTGCTGCCTTTCATGCAGTATCTCAAGGCACTGAGCTCTCAGAAGCTTGCAACTACAGAGGCTAAGCTTCACTAAGCAAATATTGCTGGCAGTGGAAGCTTTCATTTATCAAGGGAAAATGAATTGTAAATAGCGTGCAGAAAAAAGTCCACAGAAGAGAATTGTTACACATGCACAGACATCCACGCATAGAACACACAGAACCACTCAGTGCTAGCAATGTTGCCTGTTGTTGCTGTTTATTCTCTTAAAGGAACTGACACTCTTTGATTTCTTTGTTTGCTTAAGAAGGTGTTGCAGTCTCGCATCATTCATGAGTGTCAGCTGTCAGCAATCAGTTTTGATGTAAGCAAATAAAAAGATGTTTTTAAACATGTAGAGACTGAATGCTGATTAGGTTACGTTTCTGCAACTCTTCATGCAGTTGCTCAGTGTCTGAAATGAGTTGTCTCTGTCTCGTGGTGCTTCTGCACACACATGTTGAAGATTGCTAAGTTGGGAGAACACAATAAGCCCTTCCCTGCTGTAAGTAGCTAGAACCGACTGGCTGGAAATGCAGGCTTTGGACTTTAGAGACCCAAGGTCACTTTTCTTGGGCACAAGTTCTTTTGACTTCTAACTCTTCCTGACTTTCAACCACTTATGGACTTCTGAGACTCAGGGCTTTGGTCTCTTTACCCACTTGTGTCTCTGCTGTGGAAGGAGAGAGAGCCTGAGATAACTCTTGAGTCCTAGCCTGCCTTGTGTTCACCCCCTTTTCTACAAGCCTTTTCCTAGGCTCAGACTCGGGGAAAGCACCTCGGGGGAAAGGCTTGGACTCAGTTTGTTCTGTGCAAACCTTAGCAGGTGTCTCTTTGCATGAGTTGCCCTATGTCCCAGGCACCCTCACAGCACTACCCAGAGAAGTTGTCCTGGAGGCCTGTGTGGAGGATCCCCGTTGCTTGTTCCTGCTTTACAGAAGTTACAGGGAGCCATAGTCATCCTTTGGCCAAAGTATGGGCAAGCAGTGAGTGTGGTCAGCCAGGAGCCACAAGGGCAGTTCTTTTTACTTGCCTTGCACTTACAGTTCTTCCACTGCATCTACATAGTCCTGCCCTCCAAAGGTACAGCTCAAAAAAGATAAAGACTTCCTGGACAGTCAGGTAATTTATTATCTGTAAAGAGTTAAGTCAAACAATTCAATCAGTTCAGGGTGTCTTTTAGGAATGTTTTGGCTATCATTAGCTTATAGGAACAAAGCCAACATTTCAAACCCAGGTTTTATCTTGGTATTATACTCCTTCCTTGACTTTTCTGAGAACCCTAACAAAACCATAACCTATGTATGAAAAGGCCTTATTTCTTTCCTAGGAAAATCCTTGTGATGGCTGAGAACTGGTGACTGGAATGAGGTGTTGTTGAAGTGATTAATGTGCCTTTATTTCAAGGAACTTCTTGTTGTTGTTGACACCACAGGGTTCATTTACCCCTTTCCACCCAAGTGAAAGAAATAAAAGGAAAAAAATACACTTTTATTTTTCTATTTGTTCAGGCTTATCAGTCTCTTGCCCATGAAGACTAATTTATCTTCTGCTTGCAATGTCCCATGTTGCTCAGTGACTCTGCCTTATTGCTATTCTTGAGCAAACTGAGTCTCAGGTAATGTATGCTAGACAGATATTCATTTTCACCCCTGAATTTTCCTGGTATTTTGCCATCCTCATAATAATTGACCCACTGTCACTGCTGCAGGGTTCATGCCAAGGAATAAATTTTTCTAGTGACATGGAACATTCAATGGTGAAGATGTTAATAATGCAGCACTTTAAATGCGATTAGACAGATTTGTTTGAACAGGAAGTGAAGGGAAGGATGTATATTCCACATCTTCCCATCCATCCTCTCCCTCCTCCTCCCCTTTCATTGGAGGCTTTTATGGAGGGAAGAGCATATTTGCTTTTAATTTAAGGAAAAATGTCACTGCTGAGTAAGAAACAGGGTACAGTTTTCTTCAGGATTTGTATCCCTGCTGCTTCTGTATGTGGCAATCAACGTGTTTCCTCCGGGGACAGAGTAAACCAAATTAATACCAGCATCAATATCCAATCAATACTAGCTATTTATATCAGCATTAACCTTTTAGCTGCAGATAGGTAACATTTGCAGGGTGGAGATAGTTCCAGGTAGAATTGGTAGATCGAATTTTGAGTTGTGCAGTTGAGCTTTGTAGAAGGGATTAAGGAGATAAACTCAAACCACAGTAAATTGCACACACCCCATGACTTTGGGTGGGATGTGCTCTCACCAGTCTAGCCAGAGTTACATATGGCAGGAAAAGAGGTGGACATGGCAAGACTTTTCAGGAATGGGGATGCCTTCATGGTTATGAGTGCCTGTTCTTTGGATGGCATCCTGTCTACACTCAGGAGCTTTCATAATGTGAAGTAGGACGCAAGTCCAGAAAGGTGTTATAATAATGCATTTTTTTTCATGAAAGGCATCAAAAGTTTCCATGAGGCTAGTGCTGCTGAATAATAAATACTTAGCCATGAAAGAGAAACCAGCTAGCCATAGGTGCTACCTCAGGTGCAAGAAATCAGAGAAACCAAACCATCTGGCCCTTGAAAGAGCTTACAAGTGAAAGAGGGTGGCCTTGGACATCTGTGTTAGCATCCTACACTGTCTCAGCGTCAGCAGCTAATTGCACTGTCCAGGCAGGAACGTGTCTCCTGGGGAATATTAAATAGTCAGCTAAACAGGGAAGCATTTTTAAGTTGTTAGTTAGCATCCATTTGGAATGAGATCCTCCACATCCCCAGACTGACAGACAGATTCTTCAGAGGATGAAGATGTTGGTCCAGCCCTGGCATCCGTGTCTGCTGCAGGGATGTCCACTGAGCTGTCTACTTCTGCAAGGCCTTCAAGGCCAAGGGAGAAAATCTTATTTAGTAGCACTTTCCCTGCTCAGGACAATAGTGACTCTGGAGCTCTGCAAAAACAGCTACTACTTCTATGGTAAGGAATTTCCATGAAAAGTTTCATGAGGGCCTGTCATGACAGGACAAGAGGAATGGCTTTAAAGTGAAAGAGGGCAGATTTAGATTAGATACTAGAATCATAGAATCAACCAGGTTGGAAGAGACCTCAAAGGTCTTCGAGTCCAACCCTATCATCTTTACTTGACCATGGCACTAAGTGCCACATCCAGTCTCATCTTGAAAACCTCCAGGGATGGTGGTTTTCAGCACTAGCACTTCAATGCCCACCTCCCTGGGCAGCCCAGTCCAAAGCCTGATTACTCTCCCTGTAAAAAATCTCTTCCTAATAACCAATCTAAACCTGCCCTGGCAGAGCTTGAGTCTGTGCTGTGCCGTCAAGCTGAAATTTACTTCTGGTAAGATCCAAAATGCAATCAAATTATCTGCATTCCTATATGGGCAATATATTCTTTACTGTGGGGGTTGTGAGACACTGGCACAGGCTGCCCAGAGAAGTTGTGGATGCCTCATCCCTGGAAGTGATCCAGGCCAGGATGGACAGGACTTGGAGCAACCTGGGCTGGTGGAAGGTGTCCATGCCCATGGCAGGGTGTGGAACTAAGAGATCTTTAAGATCCTTTCCAACTCAAAGAGAAGGTATTGGGGAACAGCTCATAAAACAACAGTGATGAACAAGTCATGTGTGAGCACACATGCCTGCATGAGAGAGAGCAGGGAGAGCATGGATCATGGCTGAGGAAAAGGAGGTCTTTCATCTGAAAGTTTCACCCAGATTACTGAACTGCACATATTATATGCATAAGGTGCAAAAGTTGAGCTGAGAACACATGCCTAATTCATTAAGAAACAGCAAATCCCCAGCAGCAACCGAGAAGAAATTAAAATTGTATTCATCATATTCAGAGCTTAAAAATGATCTTAGCTTGTATCAATGTGAGGTCAAAATGGAATTTTTCCTCCAGGTATGTACGTAAATTAGAAAGCATTAATAGGAAGTAACCAGTCCCTTTATTTGTCAATAAGCATTCAAAGTGAAGGCTGAATGAGCCAGTGCCAGGAGGAATGGAAACTAGTTTGCATTTCATGATTATGTAAAGCAGTTCTGGGTAAAATGAACTTCTTGTGACCTTCCTCCTCTTTTTCTTTCCCTTCCTTACCACCCTGGCAGCACATACATGTTTAAATAATTTTCATTTCTAACAATGTGTTTGGGTGAGGTGGATTTTGGACTGTTTGTCCTGGTTCATCCTGTGCTTCTCTTCTGATATGGTGGTATTTCTGGGTGTGCTCTTGCTCCAGAGATGTGTTAGTCTTCCAGTCACCCAAGTGAACATTTCCTTACTTAACCAGATAGAAAGACTGGGGCAGAGGGAGTAGTTAGGGCAACACAAAGAAAAGCAGGAAACACATGTTGTCTGAGTCCTGTTCCATTTCACACCTGCTAATATACTTTACTGTCTCAGAGAATTGGATTGTAGTGCTTTTTCACTAATAGTCACAGAATTACCAAATGGGTAAGTTTGGAAGATACCACAATGGGACATCTGGTCCCACCTCCCTGCTCCAGCAGGGCCAGCCCCGTGCACATGGCTCAGGGTTGTGTCCAGAGTTTTTGAATGCCTACAGTGAGAGAGAATCCATGACCTCTCTGGGAAATCCATTCAGTGCTCAGTCACCTGCATGGCAAAGAAGTTCTTCCTCAGATTTTAGTGGAACTTCTCATGCATCAGTTTCTGCCTCTTGCCTTTGTTTTCCTTTCACTATTGATGTATTTGAAGAAGTTCTTCTTGTTGTCCCTGACATCCTTGGCCAGATTTAATTCCAGATGGGCCTTGGCCTTCCTTGCCTCATTTCTACTCACTCTGACAGCATCTCTGTATTCAATCCAAGTGGCCTGACCCTGCTTCCATCTCCTGTGCATTTCCTGCTTATGCTCAGGCAATGACAGGAGTTCTTCATTCAGCCATGCAAGTCTCTTGCTCCCTTCACCCGATTTCTTGCTCGTGGGGATGCATTGTTCTTAAGCCTGGAGGAATTAGTCCTTGCGTATCAACCCCTCTTCCTCCCAGGGCCTGTTCCCATGGGATTCTTCCATGAAGATCCCTGGAGAGGCTGAAATTCGCCCTCCTGAACTCCATGGCTGTAATTTTACTTTATTGCCAACTAATTCGCAGTCTGGTTTTCATAAGGGTCTTCTCCAAACTCCAATCCTTTGAAGTGATCGAAATACTTTTAACTCAGTGTAACTAGTCATGTTTTGAATGCTTTGGTCATGTCTCACAATGCTTTCTATGCTAGTGGAATTTCACCACTGCAGCAGCCACTGGGATAGGCATCTGGGGCCTCGATCGGGAAAGCAGAACCTTTTTGACCCTAGAAATGCCAATAGCTTGTATGGTCTGGAATGCTGGGTTTTAGTCAGCACCAAGTGGATAAGTGGTGTGAAGATTTGAATGATGACTCATTTAATAGCTGTTACCATCCTAGGTCAGGTCTCAGAGGTAATGAGACAGAACTCTGTTACATTCTCAGAGCCAGGAATTGTCCTTCTTGGCTGCCACTGAGGCATCGCATGTTAAGGTGTGTTGTGCAAACAGTAATTCATTCTTTGGTGCTGTTGGCTCAGTGTTTTACACCTGTATGAAATCTGTGCTTTCAGAGTGCAGCAAAATACTGATATAATTTTATATGTGAATCATTTTGCTTTTACATGCACCTTAAAATTTGAATTTCAGAAACATTTCTGTTAATATGTGGAAAAAATGTGGGTTTTTTAATGCTTAAGGCACATCAGGTTTAAAGATGGAATGCATTGAGATGATTTTGACCTTCTGGTTCAATAGAAATTTTGAATAAACTTTAATAACCTTCTCAATACTCCTAGTTGCACTTTAAATTTAAAGGAAAAAATTCAGAAGTGAAGAAGTTCTGAACATTGGGCTGGTACCCACAGCCTCTTGCTGCTGTTGTTGACCTAAATGAAGGAACAAGGAAGTTACAAGGTGTCAGAAAGTCATTGTAGTGTGAACTGAAACAAAACACTTCTCAAAGCTCTTGCTCTTTGGAACATGTTTCCAAGATGCATCAAGTTCATCTGCACTCAGGGTACAGCATGAAGACTTTTGCAGTCAGGAATTAAGATTCAATAGCCTGATAAGTAGAGAGCCTCCCAGGTAATTTCAAGGTGTTAATCTAACCTTGCTATGCCTTTTATCCTTTGGCATTCTGGAGAGTGTAAAAACAAAAGCTAACTGGTTTAGTATCATGGAGTAGTCATGGAGAAAAATTTCTTCCAGCAGAGCAGCTTTTAAATAAATTATTACTTCTTTTTTTTTTCCCTTCAGTAGGGAAAAATAAGTGTAAGATGGATTTAAAGGGAAGTGAATTTACTAAATGTCCTGCATCTCTCTCTCTTGTTAATTAGTAACAGTCAAATGCTCTTGTTCCGCAGACAGTGACTACAAAGAAAAGGATAAAGGACTTGGGAAAGATTCTAGAGCTGAAATAATTAGGCAATTCATCATTCAGGGTAATTGGACTTGTACAAAGCAGCATTATTTACCATAGGTTTCCATTTCTCCTAAGCGGGTGTGAAAAATACAGCTACATTGAGTGGGAATGCTCCCAGTGCTTTTTCCGATGTGCATTGTGCCAGGGACGTTCAGTTCAAAGTGTGCTGTTCCTCCCAGTGATTTCTTTTCCCTCAGTGATCTTCAGAAGCAGCTTTCAGCTTCTAAAACCTCAAACCGAAGTTAGATTAAAGTGCCCGATATGGGGTCAGAAACGGGAGGGACGGAGAGAGGGGGTTTCCACCAGGGAATTTTCACTTTACAAATGAAAGCCTCTGCTTTGTTTCAAAGGAAAAATTGCAAAGTGGAGGCACATCTTAATCACACTGGCAGCCAGCTGAGATGTTTATGCTAGTTTCCAAAGGTATGTAAGTATAGGAATCAGGGGGTCCAAAACTCCTGCCTCTGTGATGTGAACAACACAAGCCTCTAAGCACCACCAGCAGACAGCTCTGATGTTATTTCAGCATCAGGATGAGGGGGAGTAGTTGTCAGGGGTTAATTGAATTTCACTTCACAACTTGCAGGCAATATTAATGCCCCTTCACCCAAAGGTGAGTTTTTCCATTGTTTTTTCAAGGGGCCCCTGCTACTTCTTTGTAGTTTGTCGAATTGCAGCACTCTCCCAGCTTCGGGCTATCGCCCTCCACTCCTCCTGAGTACATCTTCACAAGCAGCTTTATTTGCGATGGGTGTTGTGGAAATGTTCAGACTCCCTGGATGTCAGCACCAAAGTCTCCCTACGTGGTGATCCCACAGGTGGCTTTCTGCCAGCCCCCGGAGTGGTCCAGAGTGGCACGTCCTCTCGAGCACGTGTGACTTGGAGCTGTGGGTACTTTGTGGTGCTGGGTTCAGATACTTCCCCAGGCTTTAGGGAGAGGAACTCAAGTGGTGGGAGAAGGTGTTTTTTAAAGTGATCTTGCTTTACCTGCCCGACAGAAACCAGCCAGCAGAGATCCCTGCTGAGCGGAGAAGTCAGGGGGGAATAAAGTGATGTTTAAAAGCATTTTACTCCCTGCCTGTGAGAAATTCCCAAGCACACGCTACCAGGCTGTCTTAGGTGAGTGCTGCAAAAATGCTTTAAGTGGCACAGCTTGACACCAGTCGCTTGTGTGTCTTCAGACAGTGTCACAGGTTGTGGGTTTTTCTCCCAGCAACTTGTTATTTTAAAACTTTTGTATTTGTTTGATGCCTTCTGTAATAAGAAAGTCATGACTACCAGCAATTTCCTGTGGAGGTGCGAGGAGCAAGAAGTAGTAGTTGTTACCTAAAATTCTGCCTGTTGGCTCAGCAAGCTCAGTGTGAGACAGAGATTCACAATTTGGATGCAAACTGGGAGCTCTGGATCCCTCGCCAGAGGAGTGTGTGAACTCCCATGCTGAAGGGAGTAGCTCTGTGGATGTGGCCACATTGTCAGCTTAGAAACGTGGCAACATTTGACACATTTTGTGCCATATCATAATTCTTGGCTGCTTACATCGATTACCTGTGCTGGGCTGAGCAGACAGCTGAAATTTCAGGGCCTTTGGGTTGTTTGGCTTAGAGCTGAGATCTAAATATCTTTGAAGTGACCCTGTTATTTCCAAGGAATGTGCACACTCTCTTTTTGCCCATTCCAGCAGGAACTGAGCAGCAGGATGTGGCTCCTGCGCTCACAGCTCTGTGAGGTGGCGCAGACAGTGGCTGTCCCTCACCAGGCTGTGTTTGCTGTGCTTCTGAGACGGCACCTGGAGCTTCCTTGTCTCCTGCTTTTCTTTTTCTGATGCTTTGCCTTCTTTGCTGAATCCCCAGGTCTGTGCAGAGCTGCCCGGAGACACCACTCTGCCCACAGATGCCACATGCATAACATTGCTCATCATTTCACATTGCAGCCATCACCTGCAGCTTTGCACAGGGGCTGTGATCCTCCTTACTTGATTCTGTAATGAAGCTTATCTTTCTTACACTTGTCCAGAGGGAAGAACAGTTGCTTTACCTACAGGTTTCAACAATGTTTAACCTGAACTGTAACTGGTGGGCAAATGATTTTCTTTTCTTTACGTTTGGTAACCTGGTGTCCCTTCAGCACAGCAGACTTCTGACAGTGGGAGCAACATACCATATTTTCTAAATATCTTAGGTTATGTTAGCACTTTTCATATGATAACACCCAAATGATACATAAATACTAACCTCTAAAAGTACCTATAGGCTTAGAATCAAGGCTGGAGGAGAGCTCTAAGATCATCAAGTCCAACCATTAACCTGTCACTGTTGCAATCCCTAAACCAGATCCTCTGCACCAGATCCAGACACCTCTTAAACACTTCCACATTGTAGTATTAATGGTCCTGTTTCTTCAGCGTGGGGCACAAAAGTTTTGGCATGGGAAACAGACAACTCATGAAGCAGTATTTGTATGTTCTGGTTAACTCACATCCCACAAAAAGTCCTTTGCAGAATCATCTGATGTTACCCCCATGGATTTAAGTGAAAATACAGTGATTTTCATCAGAGATCTGAACCACTGAATCTACAGATCTACTGGTGTGCACAAATCAAAGGGTGTGCATGCATCTCTCTGCAAGGACAGAAATGCAAACTCTGTTTTTGACAGTGTTTGGAGTAGTCCCTACAAAGCACGTTCATTTTTCGTTCTTCATGGGGGGAAGAGGCATTGTCTGTGAAATTCATTAAATGATAGATTTTGTGTTTTGGAATTTGTTCCTGTTCAGTCTAATCTTGTGTACAATCAAGGACATATGATTATTTTACTTTAATTCTGTTTGAATTAGTGTATCTGTTTTTTTAAAGGGAACAAAAAGGGCAGTTGTTTTAATTAGATGGCATAAATGTCTTCCCTGCCTTTGAAAATGAAGGATCCCAAGAACAACAAAATGCTTTACTAATCTTTTGAATTGTCTTTATTCCGTTTTGCTTTTCTAGAAATGTTGGGCAAAGCTGTGTTTAACATATTTTCCTTGTAGGGTTGTGGAAGCTTCTACCTTTTGTGTTAATTAAACCCAGCAATCCTACAAACCATACCCAGGGTAACTGCGGACTCAGAGCTCCGTTCTTGGTTTACATTTCCCCTCTCTCGCTGCTTCTGTAACGGGAACGGACCATCAGGAGGGGTGTGCATCAGCCTCACACATTGTCTGCAGCAGAATTGTCATCACCTCATTTCTGCATGGTACTATCTTGTTAACACAAAGGCAAGTGCTCCCAGCCAAGGTAAGGCCTATTTGTGTCGCTGAGTAGGACCTTAGTGCCACTGAGAATCAGCTCCAAAGGCACATCTCTGTTCTTGCAATCCAGTTGTTTAAAGGAAAGGAGCACAAGGCAAACTAGTAATTCAGAGAATGATAAGAGAAAGACAAAGCAAAACATGACACACTCCATTAAATTTTCCTTCCATATTAGTGGGAAGACCATGGATGTTTTTGTTGTGCGGTGTACTGAATTTGATACAAGGAGAGTAGGCCATGCACAACAATAGCTTTTCTTACAGAAGTTAAAGATGGATGGCAAACAATTTCTTTAACTTATTTATTTTTTTCACCCCACCCACTTTGACATTCTCTGTTGGAGTGAAGTAAGAACCTTGATACAGGAATGCAGATAATTTGATTGCATTTTGGATCTTACCAGAAGTAAATTTCAACTTGACAAGAGGGCACAGACTCAAGCTCTGCCAGGGGAGGTTTAGGTTGGATATTAGGAAGAGATTTTTTACAGAGAGAGTGATCAGGCATTGGAATGTGCTGCCCAGGGAGGTGGTTGATTCACTGTCCCTGGAGGTTTTCAAGATGAGACTGGATGTGGCACTTAGTGCCATGGTCTAGTAATGATGGTAGGGTTGGACTTGATGGTCTTGGAGGTCTTTTCCAATCCAGTTGATTCTGTGGGTCTATAATAAGTGTAACACAGAGGTG
>NW_008673170.1:50506-86878 GCF_000695815.1 Acanthisitta chloris
CCCTGGGATGGTGTTGGTTTTCTTCAGACCCTAAGTGAAAGCAGCTTTGTGCTGCTGTTGCTGGGCTCAGAGTTGCAGGCGTGTCCTCAGCATCAGAGGACCAGCTGTTCTGCTGCAAACTGGGGCTGGTACCGCGGGGGAGTGAGAGGCACAGTAAACACACGGAGTGGCAGTAAATGACAAGAGGATATGATATGTAACATTAACTGTGCTGTGTTCGCTTGGGTTGTGTAATTGTCTTCTAAATCAATCTTTTATTATCAGTGGAGCCTTAGTAGTGCACTGAAATGGAGAACAATGCAAGGACATAAGACTTGGTGCAAAGAGAATGTCCTGCTTTCCTTCCTAGCTCTAAGTTTACAAGAGAAAACATTCACAGATCCAGGCCATAACTTTCAAATGTGAACTTTTTCCACGCTTGGCAACCCTTAGAATTGGGCTCTGATTTCGTCCCCACTCCTGCTGCAAGGCCTCATCTCACCACCAGTGCTGACTCACTGCATAAAGATACCTGGGTATGTCATGTCCTGTCCCCCTGATTCCACCCTAATCCTTCTGGCAACAGTTTTGTTTCACCTCTTCTCACAGTTAATTATCTTTCTCCTAAATAAAACTTACCTTTGTTTCTATTTTCAGTTTATTGCCCGTAGATTCCCCTGAACTGCCATCATTTTTAGCCTGCTGTACACACGACTCCTTGCATAGGAAAGGTATTTTTTCCTCCCTGTGTGGCTATAGTTGTAAATCACAGTGATATCACCTGTTAGATATCATCTGTATGTTTCTAAAATTATTTCATCTTTTTGGTTTTTTTTTACATTTCTTTATATTTTATGTGGAAGTTGGACAGGATGTGTGCCTGCTTCCAGAGGTTCACTATGGGTTTTTAAAATCTCTTGGGAAAATGTGGATATTAGGATTTGATAGAGTATTCTGTAAACAATTTTCCACTATTGTGAAGTCTTACTGAGCTTACCTTGCAGACCTGGCTTTGCTCAGTGTGCCCTTGTCTGGTGGTGTAGTTGTTGTTGCAGTTAAGTGTTTCTAAGTGTTGTTAGATATTTTTATCAACATATTATTTCCCTGTTTCTGTAGTTCTAAAAAGACACAAAAAGGAATTAGATGGGAAGTGTTGCCTCAGATTGGGGTTAAGGCTTTGTTTTGTAGGAAAATATCATTACTGGATCTCTAAGAAGTCAAAATCTGGTTCCTGAAACGGTTGCTTGAAGCCAAATAGAAATCTGAATAGTGCCTTCTATATATTTAGC
Source organism: Acanthisitta chloris (assembly GCF_000695815.1). Classification (NCBI taxonomy): domain Eukaryota; kingdom Metazoa; phylum Chordata; class Aves; order Passeriformes; family Acanthisittidae; genus Acanthisitta; species Acanthisitta chloris. Next base: position 51,775 of record NW_008673170.1, read on the forward strand.
ATTTCAGGCTCAGGCACTAGTAATCTGAACCCCAGTGATGCTCAGATGGTGCAGAGCAGTGAGGTAGCCACAAGGCACTCGCTGTGCACAGGCGGATATGCAAATTCTAAGCTGTGAGTGCATTGACAAACTCTACCAAGCCCTTGTGCATTTAAATATATGTGCACTATACATCCTTCAAACACTATGCTATGGGATGGTAATTATAGACCAGGTCATTCTTGGTAGTGCATTTTTTTGACAAAGCTCTTGGGAGAACTCTTTTTTCCAGCCAGCGATGGGGAGCGAGGGTTTTATTTCAGTGTGCTATCCAAAGGGTACAACTCTTCAGTGGCTTGGTGCATCTTGTCTCCCAGTCCAGCTCTGCATTTCTGTCAGCAACGCAGTAATCAAACCAAGCTATGGGATTTTAACCTCATCATTTCAGGACTGCAAGAGGCAAACAGAGAATTATATAACCCACATCACGCGCTGGAACAAGGAGGCTTCTCCGCTGTGCGGAGAGATGCTAGACTGAATGCTGCTCCAGGCAGTAAGCATGAGAGAGGTGAACTGGAGCTGTTTGGGTCTGCTGAAGGAGGAAAAGCTGTAGGAAATGGATTTACAACCATTATAGAGTGAGGTAAAAATCCAGCAGGGTTTGTGGATGTATTCTGTCTGGATGCAGAGCAGGGAGAGGCAGAAGCTGCCAGAGGAACACTCGGAGGTGGAACGTGCAGTTCAACCCACAGCAGTGGCAAGACTGGACAATCACTAGTTAAAGTTGGTTAATTATTTAAGAAAAAAATTATGAAGCATAAAATATTCAAACTGCCTGTGCCTAGTGCATGCCATTGCCACAAAGGCACGTGCACGTGGGTTTGAAATTCCTGCCTGTTTATTAAGTGGAGGGGTTTTTAAGCAAAGATATTTTAATGCTCATGATGGGATAATAGTATTTGTGAAACATTAATAATAAGCCAAATATGGGTGAGAAACTTTGCTATTTATTTCCTCCAGAAGGGGATGTGCCTGCTTTCCTTAAACTGAGAGTCATTTGCAGCGCTTCTTTGCTCTTTCAGAAACGGATAGCTTACCAAGTGTTGTGATAGTTGTGCAGAGAGCCCCTTCGGGTAACACAGTGTAGCTACAAAGTGACTGGGAAATTGGTGCCTTGAGTCTGAAATTAGATGTTGCAGTTACCAAGCGTCAGTTGAGATTAGCTGTACCTGTCTCGTGGGCAGCTCCCTGGGCTGGTGCTGCTGACTCAGACCCACATCTCCCTCTCTAAGAAGTTGTCCTGGCATAGACAGCTTCACTTAGAAACAAAGGCAGAATCCAGCTCAGGCTGTGCCAGAGACAGGGCCTGCTGGAGAATCCATGCTTTGGAAACCTCAGCAGAAAATAAAACCTGCCTCCTGCAGAAGCCTGGAGGAAATGGTGCGAGGCAGCTCCCATACCCAGTGACAAGTCTCGAGTACCTGGCACTCGCCTGAACTCGCTGTCGACATCTGTACACCTGCTCTGAGCAGGCAGAAGGCAACATTTCTCCGACTGTACCTAAAAATGGCATTTCTCACACATACACACACAAAAAAGACTGTTAGTTGCAGTATCTTTGCCAAAACCCATTTACATGTTGGCTGCTTGAAGACCCATCTGCAGTGTCGATCGCCTGACACCAGTTCACTTCCTGTCCTAAATTGCTGAAAAATCCCAGTGTATCAAATGCTTGTGCTGTCTTTTATTGTCGAATCCATGGCCTTCCCCCTCCCCACATCTGCTCTGTGTGCTCTCCTCTCCCCTTCCTGTGGCCTACCCTTCAGTGTCCCCATGGTAGAACTGGGTTGGGTAGGACTTCAGACCTGGCACTTCCCAGCTTCTCTGCTTGCGATGTCATATATACTCACGTCTCTGTTGTTGGTCTGAAGTCCTCACCCCTAATCCAAGGGCCTTTGCTGGCTATGCATGAGCAGTTTGAGTCACCTTGGGAAGCAGGACTATCTGGATGTGAAGACACGTGTTTTGAAAGTGCCCTGAGATCCTACAGGGTGTAAGTTTTATGTGACAGATACCATAAATCCTGCCTGCCTGATGGCAGGCGCTGGAGTGGAACATTTTGTCATCAGTGCTTATTATCTCAAGATTCTTAATTAGTTTCATTGATAATTTTGTCGCACTTGAATGTTTAAAATGATTAAATATTGCAGAGCTTGTTCAGTGGAAAGTCTCTCTATGTGTACAGCAGGACATGATTCTGACTCGACAGTCAGTGGAGAAGTGATTCTCATTGCTCCCTTTGCAGCCCTTGTGGGAGCTGCACTCAGAGCGCTGAGCTTGAGGCTCATCACGCGTGATTACAGAGCTCTGAGGTGACTGATTTAGGGGTACCAGAGGGGGGAATGGTGGAAACACCTAGTTTCCCCTCTCAGCTTGGAGCACAGTATTTTTCCTCCACTGCCTCATCCACCATCACATGTCCCAGCTGAATGCACAGGAATCATTTGCCTGATTCCTGCAGAGAGAAGTATTTCAGCGAGATGGGTTTTCCAGATTTACAGAATTGCACCTGGAGGAGGCTGCCTGCAGTTCTCTTTCCATCTCCCTCACACTTGTGCTGAGGGCAGCAGGTTCCCGTGTCACGGCTGCACATCAGTGAGTCTCCCTTTTGCCTCCTGCCCATCCTCCTGTGCAGGGCAAGGTGTGCCCCAGCATGTGCTGGGGACCAGGAGGGTGTCTGTGCTGTGGGTGTGTGCACACACCCCCCCACAGCCTGCAGAGCACGGGGTAGGTGTCAATCCCCTGAAACACTCACCATAGCTCAGGTCTGAGCTAGAACCTGTCCTGAATCACAAGGATTTTCAGCACAGCATGTGGCATGTCTTATTCATAGAAAAGATAAAAAATATGAAATCAAAGCACCAAAACCCTTTCTAAAGCCTCTTCTCGTAATTATTTGCTTAAAGCACAGGCCTGAGTGCTGAATGTCTGTTGTAAATTTTTGGTGTAAATTCTCTGTTTGCTTCAGAAGACAATTTAGCTCTTTGCCTTGAGTCTTGCAAGAAGGTAATGTTTTGGGCTTATGGTTAGAAGACACAGTATCTTCCTATCGTTGCTCTAATCAGATATTTTTGTCATCTTTGTTTTTCTTTTTCTTTTTAGACCAACTTGTGGGGTTTTTTTTCAGGCCCCTGTTCTTTGAATATTCTCCATGGGTAGAATGTAACTAAACTGCACTGGTATCTCCCCCTGCTGGGATTTAGGCTGGGGACAGATCCTTAGGAAGCATAAAACAAGTAATGTGAAACTTTGTCAGAAGAGTTGCAAGAGAATCAGCTCTGCATTTACAAGCTGCTAGTTGTGAAAATCTGCCCTTTCTCCTTTTATGAATTGCTTTCTAGAAATTTTTAATTAAACACAAGGGGTGGGGAGATCCCATTAATGTTTTGCAGTTTTCTGCTCAGAGGCTGAAAGTTCAGATGCAAGAGGCACTTTCTGTCTCAAACCCCGGCCTTGACTTCAGATAGTTCTGCAGGAAAGGCTCCACCCTGACAAAGTTGAGCTCAGAAGGTTTTGACAGCAGTGTGTGCTCGAGCCCTCACTGTGCTGCCATGACAGTGACTTGTCCCCTGGGAAGCTCCCGTGACTCAGGACGTGGGGCAGTTCCTTCTCTGGCTAGGTCAGAGCTGATTCCCCTTCACAGAGCCCTACAAGCACAGACTGCCTTGTGCTGCTCTTGTCTACGAAGTGATGCCCCTATTGGATCTCAGCTACCTCCAGCTGAAAAAAAAGAATAAAAAATGAGACCTACTCCCAGTTCTAGGGTATAAATATGGAATAACCTTGTCAGCTCAGGGGTTGGCTGTGCTGTAACCAGGAGGAGAATTTGTCCCCAGATATTGTTTGACTAATGGCTATCAAAGGCAAAAGTGAAGTGATAAGAGTTTGGGATCAGCACCTAGTGAGCTAATGTCTATATTGCAAAGCAAACTGGACTGTAACTTGGACTGTATTTGATGATCCTCCTGCCTTGGGATTGAAAATATTCTCTTTGGAATCAGAAAAAGACCTGATGCTGATGTATTTCTCACCTGCCTGATACAATGCTGCTTCTGCTTCTCTACATAGTCCTGCAGCAGTGAAGGGAGAATCTGTCCTGCTTGGCTGGCAAAGTCTATCACTGTGGATGGTGGAACAGAACTCTCAGCCTGGTAGAAGTGTGTTGTGCTTCTCTCCTTGCAGGGCAGCAACTGCAGTTGCTGAGACCCAAGGTGAAAAGCAAGTTATCTTGTAATAGTCCTTTGGTAGGTGATGATAGGAGAAGCAGTATTATGACTCTTGAAAGACCAACTGGGGAAAAGCATATAGCATGCAGTGTGAGGGCTAGGAAAGTGTAGTCCTGTCCAGAGCAGGTTTTAGTGGTTTGTCTCAGAATCTTAGAATTTTAGGGGTTGGAATGGACCTTAGAGATCATCCAGTCCCAACCCCCTGCCCTGGGCAGGGACACCACCCACCAGAGCAGGTTGCTCAAGGCCTCATCCAGCCACAGCCTCCCTGGGCAACCTGGACCAGTGTCTCACCACCCCCACAGGGAAAACTTCTGCCTAATATCTAGCCTAAATTTCCCCTCCTTCAGTTTGTTCCCACTTCCCCTTTTCCTGTCACTGCAGCTCTATCTTTTTTCCCCACCATCTTTTTATCTATATGTTTTAGTGTCTGGGTGTGCATACACAGGTGATTACCACACTGCTGTACTGTAAACAGAATACAGGTCACCACAGAGCCAGTGCTCCCCCTGCCCCCTTCTGTTACCTGTCCTCATGTCCATGCTCTGTACCTCCTGCATACTCTCCCTTGTAGTTTTGGTCTCACCATGAACCCATGTGCATGAGGGTGCTGGGCTCCTCTCTGCTGAGGAAGCTTACTTTGTGCCTGTCACGTGTGATGTCGAGTGACCGTACAGAAATAGGACATTTCCATTCACACTTTCTTCAGAGGCCACACATAAGTTACAAAAGGTAAGTATAGGTGCTGTGATCCGAAATCACACTTTCTTCAGAGACCACACATAAGTTACAAAAGGTAAGTATCCCAGTTTGATATGGACAGAACACTCCAGTCTGTGCATCTTTTTGCTGCTATTAGGACATTAGTTTTCAAGAGCAATCCATTACAGTGTGAAGTACCTTACTTTGTTAGACCAACAAGAAAACCCACACTTTTAATCTCCTCAAGCTTTCAATGGCATCACAGGGTGCAGGTACTTGAGATGCTGATACCTACAGCAGAGGGATGAAATTTCCTTAGCTTCTCCTTCCTGCTGGCCTGACACCAGCAGAAAATTGGGCTGTGTCATTTTAAGAGGATTTTGCCAGCAAGGACATTTTTTGTAAGCACATCAGGTGCATGCACTTGGGCTATAAAGGCTATGGACAAGAGAGGTCTGTGCTTTGAGCGCTCTGAATTCTCTATAACTGTGTGTTAAATTCAGAATAGCTGCCTAAGAGAGTACCTTCACCAGCAGAGACTGCTAAAGGGAAGAGTAACAGCAGTGTGGGATCAGCTGAGGCTCTGTCACCTCATAGGTGCAGTATTTGGGGGCCAGGGAGGCTGTTAAAGTACAGCAGGAGAAGGAGCAGCGAGTTGGGGAGCTGGCTGCTCACCTCTCTGTAGCCAGAGATAAATTGCTGCAGCAGTGTCTTGTAAAGCAAACGGAGGAGTTGTTCAGGGATTGAGGAAGATGAGCTGTTTTTCAGGGCTGTCTGGAGCAGAGTGAGTTCAGGGCATTCTGACATGTTCCAGCTGCAGCAAAGGTACAAAATGGGACCGAGGAGGCTCACCCACAGCCAGGCAATTATTGCTGTAATTTTATTATGAGTGGCTGTACTTCATGGATTGTTTCTTTCTGGGTGCAGACTGTTTGTGTGGCATGTGCACGGTCTGGGAATGTTTCTGTGCACACAGGGGTAAAGCTGCTGTTTGCTGCCATGCTTCTGCATCTTCTCAAATGAGTATTGTAAATTTGCCTCTTCCCTTTTTGAACTGTGCAGCCAGCTCTGTAATAAAAAGCTCTTTGTGAAGAGAATATTGAAGAGCAGAAGGGGAAAAAAGAGGGCATGAGTGTGCTTAATAAAAAAAGGTTCTCTGCACTATTGCAGGTGCAGTTGATGCTGTTTAGAGCAGTCACTCATCTCACTCCAAATAAATAGTAATGACTGTTTCCTGTGACTGTGCTGTGAATCATATTCAGTCCATGCAGGGGAGTAGAAAATAAAGCTGCATGCAATCCACACGAGATGATGGCTCTTGTAATATTCAGCAGTTGGGCCTGGTTAGAAGCGTTTCATTATCTCAGAATTAAGAGAGAGCTTCCTGCTGTCGAAAAAGCTTGTTTATTCCTCTGCCTTCCCTCCCCCTCCCACCCTTCTCTCTTTCTTTAACATCTATCCCCTCTCCCTTTCTTCCATCTTTGAAATGTTGGCTTCATGTTTCTGAGCAGAGCTGCAAGGTCAAATTAGGGACAGTGGCCCTGGAAGTACATTAGTCATTTATAGCATGGGTTTGGGCTTAATAGGAGGGCATCTGAAATTTGCTTTAATCTTTTGCCCTCTGTTTCTTTTCTTAGCTTATACTCAAAATTTATCAGGAAGAAGCAGAAGTAGCTGACCTTCTTTCCCATTTCTCAGTGAACTTCAGAGATTTCTTCCTTATCCCTGGCCTGCTCTAAAGTTAATCAGTGGGAGTGTCAGTGAACTCCAGTTGCTGCTGGTACCTTAAGCCACAAGAGAGTCTCCCGTGGCAAAGAGCTGCTCTGTGGGTGCAGACGTGTTTGTGCTTACGCTGGATGTTAGAGGTCAGCGAGCAAACGAATGGTGAGATCAGTCAGATTCCCTCCTTGGCTGAAGGGCTGATCCAGAACTCCTTGCCTAGACCATTACAGAGGAGGCCAACAGCCAGAGCCTGCTGGTCAGGCTCCACTGTCTCTGGGGAGTGCCAGTGTGGGGTGAGCAAACCTGTGGGAGGTTCATGTAACACACAGCATGAGCTCCCTCTGCAGTTGGTGGGGACACGTGTAGGGGGAAACGTCTCCTGTCCTAGGGCCTGAATGATTCCCTGCAGACTTTGCTTTCCCTGTGGGCTAGTGGAAAAGGGAGCCTAGGGTAGCTGCATTTCTAATGTAGGTGCCAAAGTAGCACGCAGTGAAGCCACATGTGCCTTGGTTCTTCAGAGGCTATGAAGGATGAGAAGTTCCCAAACACATTGCATGTTCTGCTTAGAATAAGTGTGGATAATGTGTCCCTGTGTGCTGTGCCTCACTACAGTCAGGACTGCTGGGGCATATCAGTTCCAGTCAGCAGAAGCACACAGCTGGAAAGTGGAAGGTCCATCTGAAGCCAGGTGGGGTTCATAAAGCATCTCATCTGAAGAGCTCTGATTCAGGCTTTCACAACTGGATGGTCACTTTGGTTCCATATGGGTGAAGGAGGACTAGCTGGGTTGTGTACCCCTTCACTATGGCCCTGCTGTGCTCAGTGATGGGAGGGGGGAAACACGGGCCTGTGTGATCCTTCCTGGCTCATCTCCAGCAAGTTCTGAGGCTAGAGGAAGAGTGTGCTGCCCTAAGGACACAGCTTACGTGGACAGTGCCCTCCTGGGGGTGAATCCGTGAATACTAATGACTTCATTAGCCCTCCCAAAGCATCTCTGTTTCAGCAGTGTTTGCCTCAGCAGCAGTCAAGATAGTTAAAAGGCAATTGCAGCCACTGAAATACGTAGCAAAACTATTATCAGAAGATGTCATTTTTCGTAAGTGTCAGTATGTAGATTTTTTATGGGAATATGGTGACAGGTAGTGAATAATTTAACATAAATTTACATAATATAGTGCAGCTGTTAATTTATGGCCATATTAGACTACAAGGTTATGTATCTAATGGCTTTTGGTCTCCTCTTTTTTTTTTTTTTTAAAGTTAAAACTTTCCCTAAATTGTCCCACTTTGCTCATAATTCATGAGACACCTGTCTTCCCTCCCCGTGCCATACAGAGGGCTGTGCATGTCATACCCCTTTTGTAGCCATGTGATTCACAGTGAACTCATTCCCATCCCCATCCTCAGTTGTTTCAGGTCAGTGTTTCCCTGTTTTCATTCGAAACAGGCCTGCAAGGGGGAAGAAGTGCTGTTGCTAGTGGTGGACTTGTATTCCTCAAGGCTGAGCTCTTGGAGGTAGCTAGAGATCTGCATTGCTTCTCCCCAGTTGAAAATGTACAGCCAAAGCTAACTGCTCCATAATTCAAGGTCTCCACCTGCTTGACCTTTCCAAAACAGTCAGAGGAGGTGGCTTGCACTCAGTGCTCGGCATCTGCAACTGAGGATAGATAATATCCAAATGTTTGTTTGGTGACTCTCCATGGTACAAGTACTTGTCTAAATTTTGGAGAGGTGTCCATGGATCGATCCTGGCAGGACACTGGTATAGAGGTGAGTCTTCATGGTGGGTTTGCATGGCAATATTTTCATAGCAGAGGGGCCTTCTCTGAGAAGATGCTGGAAGCTTCCCCCATGTACAACAGAGTCAGTGTAAGCTGGCTCCAAGACAGATCTGCTGCTGGCCAAGGCTGAGCCCATTAGCAATGGCAGTATCCCCTTGGGGATAACAGGGTGAAGAAGAGAGGGGAAAAGCCTGCACAGTAGAACCAGCAGTCAGAAAAGAGGAGTGAGGATTTGGAGAGAGTGAGCTCTGCAGACACCCTGGTCAATAAAGTAGGAGAGGGAGGAGGTGTTGCAAGTGCCAGAGCAGACATTCCCCTGCAGCCCAAGGTGAAGACCATGGTGAGGCAGGCAGGGCCCTGCAGTCCATGGACATCCACAGGGGTGCAGAGACAGGGAGGGAGAACACCATGCCAGAGCAAGTGTATGTTCCCAGTGGAGCCTGTGACCCTGTGGGGACCCTGAGCTGGAGGAGGCTCCTGGCAGGATCTCTGGACCCATAGTGGATCCATGCTGGAACAGGGTTGCTGGCAGGACTTCTGACCTCATGGAGGAGCCACACTAGAGTGGTCTGTGCCTGAAGGACTGCATCCTGTGGAAGAGGCCCAGACTGAAGTAATGCCAGTATGATACCAGTATGACCAGCTGTTTGAATCTCAGGTCTTTGACTGTCCCTTGCACAATATCCAGGTAGGAGGTGAACTCTCTGTGGAAACCAACTGCAGAAATCAAATGCTCCAGGTTTGATTAAACCATCCAGGACTCATAACACAAACATGCATCTCTATAGTGAGGAATTAGGATTAGGAGTCAGTGTTCCTAATTAAAACAGAGGCCCTGATTGTGAGGCAGGTAAGTTTCCATCCAATTTGTTGTAAATATTGCTTAAAACGTTTCCAAAATTGTCCAGCTATAGTATTTCCCCTGCACACCCCTCCAGATGGACATGAGAAAGCATGATTCTTGTGCAGCAGATAGGTTTGCACCAATGTGTATAGGAATAAGGTTAAACTGTTTTCAGTTATACACACAAACTTGGGTAAAAGGTGACTGGGGCAAAGGGTGAGTATTTGTCCTTTTGTCCAGGGTGAGTGAGGTTTTTTGTTCTCTGCAGAGAATTAGAATAATCAGCAATTTTTTTTGGATGTTGGGCATTGTGTGCAGCTTCCCACCCCCTCTAGGAAGAGTGGCATTCACCCTTTCTTCTTTGCAAACCTGTGTAATCCTGGAGATGGGGGAAATTTCACCCTTGTTCCTGCCTTCCATTGTGTCCCTCTCAAGGCTTTTGGGAATTAGGAAGTCCCATTCCATTGGCCTCAGGGACTATGTCCATTCCATTGGAGTCACAAAAGTCCATCTCCTCTGCCAGGGCGGGTAAAACCCTGAAAGTATTGTGACCATTGTTTGATTTCTGTACAGCACTGTGGAAAGGATTGGTGTTCTAAAGATCAAGTAAGAGAAGTGTAGTTGTGCTTTACTGTCTCGCAGTGGAGGGGAGGAAAAAGGAAGCATTTTGTTCCATACAGCAGGGTAGTTCATATTCCATAAAATTAAATATAATTTCTTTCAAAGTTTCCAGCAGACACTGACTTCTTGTCCCATGAAATATCATTTCTTTCAGAGTTTCCAGCAGACACTGACTTCTTGTCTCTTCTTTTCCAACCCAGAAGCAAGATGCCTCATTTTCCCAAGGTGGTTCTCCATATGCTTTGTTTCTTCATGGAACATGAAGCATCATGTGTTCTGTTATCCATCTGAGTCTGAAATGTTACCCCCATGGCTGTACCCCAGGCTCAATGCAGGAAATATCATTTCTTTCAGAGTTTCCAGCAGACACTGACTTCTTGTCTCTTCTTTTCCAACCCAGAAGCAAGATGCCTCATTTTCCCAAGGTGGTTCTCCATATGCTTTGTTTCTTCATGGAACATGAAGCATCATGTGTTCTGTTATCCATCTGAGTCTGAAATGTTACCCCCATGGCTGTACCCCAGGCTCAATGCAGAGGTAATTCATGCTGAAGGAGCTCTGCAGACCTCCTCCTGGAGCTCACACAGTGCAGAGATGGCAAGCGAATGTCTAGTTGCCTGTCATGGGAAGGGTCTGTATTGAATACTCATATGTTCCTAATTGCCCCATCTTGCTGCCCCATCTCCCATTTAAGCTTTCCACCATAGGCAGACAGCAGGGAGAGCAGTGGTTAAATAAGATATCCCTGCCCCACATGCCAGATGCATTTCCAAAGCTCCCCATTCAATAATGTATTAGCTGGATCCATAGCAAAGCAGTGGCCCAAGTGCCTGCCTCTCTGCTCGTGTTTCCACGGGGCTTCCAGGAATGACACGAATTAGCACACAGACAGCCAATTTCCCTGGCATACCACAGAGCTGTATTTAGTGTGGCCTCAAACCTAGACTGGATTCCCACTGGACACCTTGCAAATGTTTAATAATTAATGTCTCTTTTTAAAAAATCAAAGGGGTGAAAAGAGGTTGATCTATCCCAGCAGTTCTTAACTGAGGGATGGTAATGGATTGAAGAAGCCTTAATTCTTCCTACGCTCTAATATTTCTAGTCAGGAACTGTAAAGAAGCCCCACATTTTTGGGGCAGTATTGCTCAGTGTTCCTGGAGCACTAATGGGAATATAAAGTATAAGACAGCTATGAGTCACTGCGGTTCTTATTCAAGTCAAAAGCATAAATAGCACTTCTCATATATCCATGCTGTGTCAGTCACAGATACTGCATTTCCTTTCCCCTCTGCCTCTAATAAACATCCGCCGACCTTAAGCTGCTACATACAGGAAACAGCCTGTTGGTTATTGTGTAAAACTGATAAGGTCCCCTGGGATCCTTTATCTGTCTCTGTTGTGAGTACAAATTTAGCTTCAGTCATTGTAGATTTTGTTCTTTTACCCTTTTCCCTCTCCTCCTTTTTTAATGCCTCCTAAATAAACATGGCATTGTGGATAAGGGGATAAAGTAATTATCTAGCATAGTAAGATCAACACCCAGAGACTTTAGATTCCATCAATGCACTTTGCCTTTCAGTTCTTCTGTCTGCGTTTTTCTTACAAATAAAGTGTTTCTCTGTTTTGAAAGTTACACCTGCTATTTGTGACTCTACCCTCCCCACGCCCCGTTCCATGCAAGTGTGAACTGCAGCAGAGCAGAGCACCTGTCATTCTGATTTTGCTCACAGACAGGATGGTATTCACAGCAGTACTCTGTTCCTGTCTATTTGTTGCAGGTTCTGGAGGTTACTTGCTTCACACAGTGCCGTGAGGTGGTAGCCAGAACTCTTTTAATGTAGAGCTCTCAGGAGGTTGAGTTCTTGAAGCTGTAGAGCAATTAACACTCAATGTTGCTGAAGGGTGTGATGCTGGGAGAGTGTAGCTAGTGTTTGGGTTCACTGGTTTGTGTTTAAGAGAGTCCTGTCTTTTGTTCTTAGTTATTGGTGCCTGAGCCAAAAGCATGGCCAGTGGTGTCTCAAAGGTGGCTCCAGGCTCCGCATGGACATGTGTGCTGCAGTGCTGATGTTCCTCACTTTGCCGGCAGTGCTCCATGCTGAAAGCATGTTGGAGAGCTGAGAGATATGTCTGCATGTGATAATCCTTCCTTACTCTTGTCTCCCGCGGGCTCTTTGAACTGAGTTGTCCTAAGGTGAGTCAAGCTCTTCTTAAGATTCACTTACAGCCTTCTGTTATCACTCATCCTCCATCGAGGAGCTGATGAGCCTGATGCCCTGGAGTATGTCCTTAGTGTAATTCCTTTTCATGCAGCTCAGAGGCAAGCACCTCCAGGGGTGTTTTTTGCTCAGGTGGTAAAAGACTCATTTGGCAGGGTGCTGGACAGGCATTTTGCCAGCTGCTTCTTAAAGGCTGAAATGGTACTTGGACAAACTAACAGGCATTTGTGCCTCAAAAAAATCCCCTGCAATGTTCTAGCCTACCTCTCACTGTACCTTAGTGGGAACTGGGCACCTGCACACTGGTTTTAGCTTTAAAATTATCCTATTTTGTCTCCTTCTCTGAAGACAGCTGAGTGGCTCTCTGGGTTGCGGTACACGCAGGGTCTCACTGCTGCTCCTGTAGATACTCTTTCTGGCTGCGTACAAGGTGTGTTGAGGGGCAGCAGAATTATTCTTGGTTCCATGGCAGAACATCTGTCTCTGCCATGAGAAGCTAACAGCCTGCAGGGCAAACAAAAGTGAGAGCATTCAAAGGAGTACACATTTACCAACCCAGACACAAAACGGTGCTGTGTTGGAATGCTGGTTCCACACCCTGTGTATGTGATAGCCAGGTTTGTTTAGCTTTTGGTTAACTAAGTAACCATGGCCCAGATGATGGGGCAAGTTAATTATCTGTGTACTGATCTAGTTACTCAGGTGAGTCTCAGCTCTCACTGACCTTTCTGCTTCTGGTGTGGTTCCCATTACTCTCAGCTTGCTCAGTGCTGGCTAAGCAGCTACATCCATGTTAGAGGCCTTAACTGCAGTATAGACTTGCTCCAAGAAGCTTGGTGTGGTTTTCAGAACAAATGAGATGGGATCAAAAAGTGGTTAAAACTTGTAAGCTAAGAAAGCTCTAAAACATCCTTTTGGCATCTTGTCCTTGTGTCAGCTCCCCTAGGGCAAGGGCTACACCTCCTGTAATAGTTAGAGACTTGGGAAATCTCAGTGAAAGCAGGACTGTCAGGAAAAGGCCAGAGAAAGACTTCACAGCACTGATGGTTCACAAATTTCCCCAACCCAAGGTAGTACTTTCGTTTAGGTTTGCAATGCAGTTGTTGGAGCTCTTCCATAGTGTTTGGATGAGGAATTTGTCCAAGCCAGCCAGGGGTGAGGATTTTGCCCTGCTTTCTTCATGGATGCTTTTGTCATGAGGAGTACATAAAAATGCATTAAGGATTTTTTGTCAGTAATGAACTTCCTTGTTCATTAGGTTAGCATTGGCTGCTGTCACTAGTAAGTACATTTTAATGAGGAAGAGAGCATTCTGAAGTTGTGGAAACTTGGCACTCCCAGATCTAATTCACAGCTCACTGAAGTCAATGAACAGACAGACTCCCACTGAATTCAGGTTCATTCAGAGCTCAGGCAATTTACCCTGGTTGAGGACCTGCCCTTGGTTTCCCCATGTGGCTACTCAAGTGTGAAGTGCAGCTGCTGCTGGCAGGTTTTTTCCTTTCATTTCAAGTTCTGAATGCATTCGGTAGTATTTTCAAGGCAACAACACAGCAATTGGAGTTTTGTTCTACCTGCCCAAATTAAACGTGATTCTCTCACATCACTTACTTCCACTTGCTGCTTTGCTTTCGTTTGACCTGCTACCCGTGTCACACAGCATTAGCTTGGTAAATGCTGTCACGAACTTGGTTTGAAGGTTTGTGCCAGGTCAGTTGTAATTCCCTGTTTTTCTCTTGCATGCCAGAACAAGCAATCATGGGTGTGAGCCCAAGTAAAATGGACTTTGAAAATGTGAAGAGTTTTCTGACAGTGAAGTCAGTGAATAGGTTCTTGGTTACTGTCACATCCTAAATCTGCTGTTTCACTTGTATGTCCCTCAATCTTGCTTTGTATCCCTGGGTCTGGTGTTTAGGGTTGAAAAATATGTATCTAAAGATAACAGGCAAAAAGGACATTCACAGCAAATAGTTCTGTGTACAAATTCCATTTGTTGCTTTGTGGAAGAATTACGGATGTGATTTAAAAAGCTCCTTCTTCATTATTTCCTTCTCTTCTTAAACAACAATTGTACTTGTTTTCATAGAAGCCTTCTTTTCCTGCACAGCACATTTGAATAATTTACACATCCCTGCTGCATGGGAACCAGAGAGCAAAGCAGACTTCCTGAGGGAATGTTGCTGCAATCCTTATTCCTGTGATTATTGCTACAGTTCCACTGAGAATTTCCACCCTAGATCTCAGTTTTATTGGAGCATACGATGTTCAAAAAACCTAATAGGATATACATTCATAAAAGCTTACAGTGTGTACTTAAACTGACAGAACAATGTGGGTTTAAGACTGTATGTTGCTGTTAGAGATGTTGACTCTTTTCCTAATACAGGCAATGAAGATGGGTAGATCATTGCTCTCCGGTGAAACAAGTCTGAAATGATCAGAGGGACTCTGTGTTAGGAGCTGCAGTGACAGGACGAGGGGCAATGGGTACAAATTGAAGGGTAGAAATTTAGGTTAGGTATTAGGCAGAGGTGTTCCCTGTGAGGGTGGTGAGACACTGGCACAGGTTGTCCAGGGATGTGGTGGCTGCCCCAACCCTGGCAGTGTTCAAAGCCAGGTTGGATGAAGCCTTGAGCATCCTGGTCTAGTGAGGAGGTGTCCCTGCCCAGGGCAGGGGGTTGGGACTAGATGATCTCTAAGCACCATTCCAAACCCTAAAATTCTATGATTAGGACCTGAGTAAGTATTTGGGTTCCTAGTGCCCTTTCTGTGGTATTAGAGCTTGGATGTTTCCTAAGATCACCATCCAAGCTCCTGACTATGGTCATATAGCTCTCTAAATGCACCAGCTGGATGCAGGACAGCAGCACTTGGTCAACCAACCTTTTGCTTGCACCAGAGTTTACATTCCCTTCAAATCTGCGGCCTGAGTAAGTTGCCCCCCACTCCTGCCTTTGTCAAAATAACCCTGTTTAGCATGAAGAGGTTTTAATTTAGTGTAAGACTTCAGCATAAGTGAATAATAGAGTCATAGAATCAGCCGGGTTGGAAAAGACCTCCAAGATCATCAAGTCAAACCCTACTGTGGTTACTTGACCACAGCACTAAGTGCCACATCTAGTCAAATAAAGTAGTAGCAAGGGTTTTGGATTGAGTGGAGGATAAATACCTCTGTCTGGTGGCTTGCAGGTGAGGGTGGTGATGAGCCATGAAGTAGTAGCTCCATCCAGCTCAGGTGCACACACAGTGCAGCCCAGGGAGACCTTGTGCCATCACAGCACATGCCTTCACATGGAAGCAGACACTTATAATCTCAGTTGAAAAAATCCACGAAAGTCCTTCTCCACACAGCACCAACATCCTGTGGATCATACAGCGTGTCCCAGGCCTTCACATCCGACTGGAAACCTCTATTAAAACATCACTAGCTGCAATTACAATGTATCACAGGAAGAAATAAAGAAGGAGAGATCAAGATCATGAGTCCTGGCAGTACAGGGCATTTGTTAAATAAAACTCATAGTTAATGATCAAAGGTGTTATTAGTACATTGGTGAGTGCAGATATCTAAAGAGATATGGGTTTCATTTTCACATTAACCTTTTAATAGTGAGTGAAATCTTTCTAAACTAGAGAAAGAAATTATGTATTCACCATTTATTGTGTCAGTGGAAGTCATAAAAAGGGCCTTTTCTAAGTGCTAATTTTCCTGAAAATGAAATTTCCCAGTTTGCTCCCATCAGGCAGTGGTTGAATCTGCCATCACACAAACCAGGGTCACTTCCCCAAAGCCATCAGTTTACACAGGGTTTCCCTTGGATTCCCACAGACAGCTGCTGCAAAGCATTCGTGCTTAACTTCTCCAGGCTCATGTGTTGTTTGGTTGCTCTTTTAGTACAGCATTGACCTCCAAGGTCCTCAGATAGGAAGAGTGCACATCATAGTTGGGATACATTTTCCTTAAGGATATTGTATTGTGGCTCTTTTCTATGAGTGGATTTGGCTTGATTTAGGGGAAGCAGGAGTAGAGTGAAAGGGAAATTTCAGTTTCCTAAGGGAAAATGAAGTGAACTGTGTAATCTTAACTGTTTGTTTTAACTCTTGCCACAGTCTCTGGCTTTCTCCGAGGAAAGTCCTTTGTCTGGGGGCAGTGACTGCAGAGTGCTTTATAGCTTCCCATGATTTAGCTGTGCATCGTAGGAGAAGCAGTACACATAGGCAGTGCTGGAGGCAAAGCCTCTTCTGTTGTGGTGGAGAGTGTTTTCCCCTTTAAAAATGTCAAGCTCAATACAGTGTTGCAAAGAAGCAGGCTCTCCATTAACCCTCCCCAACCAGGAACGATCCCCAGGTCCTGCTAGTCCTTTATTAGAGCAGTGGGGTTTCCCCATAAGGCATCATTTGTAATATTACTTCCACCCTGTAAATTACA
This sequence comes from Acanthisitta chloris, assembly GCF_000695815.1. Taxonomy (NCBI): domain Eukaryota; kingdom Metazoa; phylum Chordata; class Aves; order Passeriformes; family Acanthisittidae; genus Acanthisitta; species Acanthisitta chloris. The sequence continues at coordinate 68,358 of NW_008673170.1, forward strand.
TTTTCTTTTTTTACAAATTATGCTCTGGGGAGGAGAAGGGGGGGAAAGGACAAGGTATGGCTCTGCATTAGGGTTTGGGGGTGGGGGGAAGAAAGGAGCGTAGTGAAACCCTTTCCATCCAAATGCAGGGAATAGGACAGGCTCAGAATGGAGAAATTGTCCTGCTGAGGCATGTGGAACAAAAGAATTTCAGGAGAGGTTGTGGATCAGCTGCATCAGGATTATTTTTGTTGGCCAGGTTAAGTGCTGTTGGAAACCTATAGTGTTTGCACCTTTATTTTCAACCTAGTTGATCCTTTCTTATGTTCCTGGGAGGGATCCCATCGCGCGTTGCATCCTTGAATACAGCTGGAACTCCAACGATGCTTTGTGCTGAAATGATTTGATGTACCTCAGGACTTTGCTGTGTGATGATGCATCTGGCATTCCTCCTCCCCATTCATGAAAACACACCGAGGCTGGTCAAGGGCTGCTGAGACTGGGGACACTGGTTAGCAAGCCACAGTGAAGGAACGAATGTCTTAAGAAGGAGAGTGCATGTAGCATCTGTAAGGCTGAACACATTTCTGAACAGCAGCTTTAGCCAGTACTTGAGTCCTTTCACACTCCTTTGGCAAACAGAAATGAAAGCAACAGGGATAAAACCTAGTCAGTGCTGTAGGAACATCTATTTTCATGAGATGTGGATGTGCATAAACATGGTCACTTCCTTATGCCCTTCCTGGATACTGTTAGTGTAGATGTGATGCTGTGATGTAATGTCATATAAATCAACCCTTATCATTGATCAATTAGATGGCAACTGTTAACTCTTTCTCTGACATTTTTCAATTGATCCCACAGTTTCACCATCCGAGTTCCTTATAAAGTGTAAATAATCTCAGTGACCTATACAAACACCCAATTAAATTGAATTTTTTTCTATATGCATCACTGGTTCAAGGGAGCTTTGCCAATTTGCTGCAGTTGCCACCCTGGTCCAGAGCCTGAGGGTGCCACAGTGGAGAGGGATGTGTTGCTCAGAGGCAGAGGGCAAACATCTCTGCTGAGGCAGGTTTTGATTTTGATGTGTTTGGAACGTTTCTCCTATCTTTTAACTGGTTATAATAATCATAGTGTTCTGATCAGTATATTTAACAGTTGCAGGTTCTCTTGCTTTATTTCTTCATTGTCATGGAAAACAACGAATGCTGGATCTTTGAAATCTTGCTTAGACAGGTAGGGTGTAATTAATCATCAGCCTTTCATCAATAGCTAATTATTCAATCGCATTAAAGATAATCTTGTTTTCGGTGAATATCAATCACTAAATGAACTACTGTTTATTTCTGATGCCTAACACCAGCACTATTAGTTCTGCAATTGCAAGTGCCATGCAATGGCCAGAGCACAGCAAAACAGAGCTGCACTGCAACCTCCTCATTCAATCCAATCGTTGCTCTGACTGACATTGCAGCACTGCAAACAGCTCTGCAGCCACTTCCTGCGAGGGAACAGCTGGGATGCAGTGGGAAATAAGTGCTGTTTGTGTCCCAGTTGAGCCTGTTTGCAAAAGCCTAAAGTAGCAAACTAATAGTTAGCAGGCTGATAATTACAGATGTTTAAAAATAGATGTGTGGCTATTTGTGCTGTCTGGAGTATTAATAACTTTATTTGCCACTGGAATAAAGCTCAGGTGACAGAGCCAACCCCTGTATGACATTTCTTTGTCCCATGTGGTAGCAGAGATGGCTCTAATATTTTTAACTAGTGGAGATTTCGCTTGATTATGCTCTTATGTGCACAAATGAAGCAGTGGAGGTTTGAGAGAGCATCATTGTGCAAAACAAAAACCAACAGATTGTTCATTATCCATTATTATGTGAATAGTTTGTTGCAATACTCTGGCATACAGGAAAAGAAAAACTGTCTTGTAAAGGACTTTGTAAGGTTTTGCAATGTGCCATGTTCACATCGGACCATGTTTCCATATGCTTATCTTTACCAGCTTGGAAGTGGTCAGGGAACATCCTGCTATGGGCTGTTCTGCAGGCCCTGCATCCTGCCTGATGTCCTGGGGCCAGGCTGGGAGGTGCCAGGGGCACCGTCCCCACTCAGCACAAGGAGAGAAAAGAGGCTTGCAAAGATTTTACTGAAGGTTGCGAAGTTCTGGTGGGGGTGGACCTCACCTTCCCAAAGGTGAGTCCACTCCATGGTGAGAGTAAGAAAAAGGATGAATTCATGCAGGATTATTAGCATTTAACAACCTGGAGGCTCAGGGGTTCATTTGAGTGAGACAAGCTTGCAGGCTGAGCAGGTCTGAACCCCCAGAGCTCAGTGCCAGCTGCTTGGTGCCCACAGTATCAGCCTGAGCAGCACAGATGGGGAGATGGTCATCTGTTCAGAGGCTGGTGCCAGTGATTTCTTAATTCCTTTGTGAAATTACAGTAGACATACCCACCAATGCCTGGCTTTGCTGCTTCTGCAATGCAAGCTGTTTATATTATCAACAGTTGAGTATTTGAGTTTGTAAAAGCAGTTTTCCCCTGTCTTGTTCAACCTGTGTCCTGTAGCACTTTTTGTCACTGAGCAGGGTCTGTGTGTGTTGTTAACAGTCACTCGTGGAGAAGGGTGAGGCAGCAGAAGACAGAGTAGTGGAAAACAAAGACCTGACCCTGTTCCATTCCCATCTCCTACTGCCCCAGACTGCCCTGCTTTAAGCACAGGCAGACACATGCAGAGACAGGCAGACACAGGCAGACACACCATGCAGAGCAGCTCTGTGCTCACCAAGAGCCATCCAGAGCTAGTGTGCAGCCTGCTCGCTGGGCTGCTCGAGTGCACCTGCAGGAACTGTGGTCCAAACCCACCACTTGGGTTTGAACTGAGGCTTGCTCAGCAGCAATGTAACCACTGGCCAAAGCAGAGCTGTGAGGAAGTAGCTGCTTCTGTTCATGATGATCCATCGCACTGTTAGTGAGGCCTTAGTGCTACCTCTGGGCTGTGCTGCTGTGTTGGCAGGGGTTTGTCCTGGCTCCAGGTGTAGAGGGTGCTCTGCCTCTGCGTCCATCGCTGGGTATGTATTCACTTGGATCCTCTGCCAGTGAGTGGGCTGAATTAACTTCACAGTTCTACTTTCTCTCCCCCTGAACTAGCCCAAGATAAAACTCCCATGGGAAGAGCCTGGGTGATTCATGATGGAGAAAGACTGCCTGGCAGGACTGCAGTTGACCCCTGGCTGACCTAGGTACAGTCCTGGAGACTTCTGGCAGGAGGCCCATCACATCCAGCCCCTGCTCCTGGCAGGAGGAAGGTGCCAGCAGTGACCTTGAGCAGGAGCCTGTAGGCAGCTTTGGCTGTTGGGCCCTGGCAATCAAACTCTGACTGTACAGCTCCAGTGGGAAAAGGGTAAGATTTCCAAGGTGTAAACCCCTGCATCTGGAGTTTCTGGAGTATGTAAGAAGTCAGGTAAAGTTAGCTGTAACGTTAATGATTGCTAAGATGTCCCTTAGCTCTCTTCTCTATCTGGTGCATGCCACTTTGGTGCTGTCAGTGTGTCAACGATCAACAAGGGCTTTGTTTATGAGATTGATATAGCAACATGTAGTTTAACTGCTTAATCAACAGTATTGCTTGGGTAGCTGTAATGAGCTTGTCCTAGTACCTGCACTCTGGTGGAATCTAAGTGATTAGTCCCCAAAAAGAGATGGCTGCCTGGCAGAGCGGCATGCCAAAAAGCAGACCCACCATTCCATGGCTTGGTTGTAAGACATTAAAAGCTAGAGTAGGTGGCAGAGATAAGCATGCCATCAGTCAGAAGAAGATGTGGGCCAGGCTTTTTGGACATGACTGCCCCCTTCCCCTATGCCAGCTGGCACTCAGATCAGCTGCAGAAGCCTGTGTGTGGGCAGCCCTCCTGCTAGAAGAGGTGGTTGCTTGGGCTGGTTAAGGAGTAAAGAGCAAAAGTGAGCAATACAGTTGTTTCCTTTGTCAGTATGAGGATTTTTTCAGCCACTCTAAGCTGACAATATTGTTCCCTTTTGATTCAGCTTTGGCATGCCCTCACGCACGACCAGGCATCCGTGATCACAGAATAGTAAAGGTTAGCAAAGCCCTTTGAGATCCTCAAGTCCAACCATAATCCTAACACTGCCAAGTCTACCACTAAACCAAGTGTCCCTAAGTGTTGCTCTATCTTGTAAATACCTCCATGGGTGGTGACTCCACCACTTCCATGGGCAGCCTGTGCCAGGGCTTGCTGTTGGTCTTCTCAGAAGGACCACAGGAAACATGCAGAGTCATGGTATTTGTGCACCTCTGAACAGAGAGGGGAAAGGCTGGTTTCTTGTTTGGGAAGTGGCATCTGGCTAATGTTACTTGGACTCCTTGTTTCTGATGTAACTTCTGACTTGCTCTGTGACCACCAGCTGTTCATGTGGTAAATGAAGCATGCTTGTATTTGTCTTAGTGGGTGTCTGAGATTCTCAAATAAAGGGTGTGAGGGAAGAGTATAATTTTATTATCATTTTATTATCATTTTATTATATATCCTACTTTCTCATGACATTATGGAAAGTTCATAGTGGCATTTCAGCATCAGCCTACACAAATAGTATTTAGCAGTGGTATTTTCAGCCACAGGTGCCTGAAGTTAGTCCCCTAACTCTATGTTTAAGCACCTAAGTTTGTTAAAGGGACTAACCACCAGTGATCTCTACCAATGTGAATGAGAGCTGTAGATGTCCTTTAACATCCAAGAATTTATTCATGAGGGTTGTCCTAATCTGGCATCTCATTCAAAGTTTGAAAATAACATGTCATTGCTGATTTTGTCATTCTGATTTTGCATTCAGCATCTAACAACAAAGAAACAATAGCGAAGTGTTGATGCAGTTTATGCAATTATCAAAGACAGTTGGTGTCTCTTTGGGGCTTCTGCTTAAATCATCCACTCCAGGAAATGCAATTCACGTGTTCAGCAGTGTTGATGTAAAAAGACTGTGTTTTTGAGTTAAGCCAGGCCCTGAAGTGTTTCCTGGTTCTAGCATCACTTATCTTCCACATCAAGGTGCACAGCAGCGAGGCCAGCCTGGCTGTTACTGCTCTTACTGTGTTCTAAACACACACAGGCACATACACACATCTATATCTCAAAATCTGCCAGAAGTGTTTGCTGTTGTCTCTCAGAATGAGTAATGCTGTTCTACAATGTGCAGTTTATAGACACTAGTTTTGCTGATTCATATTATAAAAGCAGTTCCTCTCATTGCAGAATGTGTGTTTAATTATAATTTGCTAATGCCCTTGAGTTTTTCCAAGTCAAATTTATTGCTCAAGTGTACTGTGGCCAGTATAATCTGGTGACAAAGCAAGGGAATTAGCTTAAGGAACTGATTTTTCTAGCACTGAATTTGTGATCTGTGACCTTGTGCCAAACATTTTGCCTTTTCATGAGTCAGCTTCCCCATCTGGTTTTTAAAAACTGGCTGGAGATTACTCTGTGAAAGGTGCCCCATTTTTGTTAAGTGTCAGAGCACAGGAGACATTCAGCACGTTGTTTAGAATGTAGAGCTCATCTCATTTACACCTTTAATGTGGCTTTCCTATTGCAATCCTTGCTGAACATAAGACAAGCACAGGTTAAGGACATTGATATTCAGAGCAGTCTAAGTTGTTTCAGTGATGCAACCTAAACTTGGTGCTGAGGGAATCAGTGCTGCTGGTGGTCTGAGTGCTCCATCATAGAGTGAGGAGAGGCAAGCCCATTTGTCTATTGGCTTTTGGTGCAGGTCCAACCAACATGAGCCTATGTGTGCGGGGCCGAGGCACATGGGGTGTGTTGATGTGGTGAGTGGGTCTTGTCTGTGCTCTTTGTCAGCTCCAAACACCGTTATTGGCTGTGCTGAGGAGGAAGAAAAGACAAGGATGTTGTGCATGATGGAAAGAAGAGAGAGAGGTCAGGTTTTATCTCCAAAGACATGAGCTTTCTCTAGTTTGTGGCAACCTCAAGCAGCCTGCTAACAAATCTGTGCTGCTGCTTCTGTTGCAGAGGGCTGTGCATGTCATGTCAGTGACTGCTCTCAGAGCAACCCCAGGGGCATTCGGGGGAGCGTTTTCTCCAACTGTTGACATCTTGGTGGCCTTGAAAGCTGGCCCCCTGTGGCTCATAATGGGATGGCGGCGGGATGAGATGAAACACGGTGTTTAAATAAACCACTGTTGTTTTTCAGTTCCTGCTCACATTCCAGCTTAGCTGTGTATATATCATATCACATTGTGCATCTACATCCAGTGAGTCCATAGAAGAATACCTTTGATAGGGGTATGCAAGGAAACTCCACTATTTTTTAAGCAAAACTGCCCCAAAAACCTTGCTGCCCACAGCACTGAGATGTTTTCTTTTACAGCTACAATGTGAGTCCCACTGGGGGAACAGTGTATGCCCTGGGGGTACACGTAAACTCCTGACCCTGCCTGGCACACCACACCGGGCACATGTCAGGAACATTTCTGTGCTAGGCACTGCTGTGCCAGACCCTGTGTTATGACACATTGTTCCTATCCAGCTGATCACAGCACCAGGCTCCAGCAGGAACGTTGCAGTCAGTGGTCCTGGTCCCTTCCTGCCAAACAGCAAACACAGCCTGTCCCCCTGAAAACAGAGCCCTTTCTCACTGCACAGGAACCCCAGTGCCAGCACCAGACACATACCTCTCCACATTCTGCTTCAAGCCTTAGAAACATTTTCTCCTACTTTCTTTCTGACATACAGCACAGTTTGGGAAAGCTATTAGGGCAATTAATTCCGTTTCAGGGAGCGCAGGGGTGCTAGTGTTTTATTCACACAGTAGCTCTGCTCAATGGCAACATCTGTTTTTCAGTGAGGTTTCAGGGCTGGGTGTTTTTATGCCGTTTTCCAGCTGTGTTGACTCAAGGCAGAAGGCAGTCAGCCACTTGTGGGACTGAGGTCTCCAAACACTTAAAGAACTGAGATACTCTTTGAAACTCTTGAATCTTGGAAAATTAGGGCAGAATCTGACAATATCAATTTTTCCTCCAGAGGCTTCCAGCACTCACAGTTTGGTTCCAGCCAGGACCAGGAAATTAAAAATCACATGGAAACTTTTGCGGTGCTTTCGGGATGGCTGTAGGTTAGAGCTGCACAGAGGCAGAAAGTACAGGAGGGAGACAGGTAATTTGTGTTGTTCATGTATCCTGAAAGATGATTTACCTTGCTCGAGAAAACATGTAAGTCAAAAGAATAAAATCTAAGTTGTCTGGAGCAGAGAATGAAAATACAGCTTTGGTGTCAGAGCTTACCTGTGTGCCAGCAGTGGGACCAGCCACAGGACAGACACTCGTAGCTAACACCAGCTGTGTTTCTGATGTGCTCTGTAAATCCCAACCCTTTGGTGTCTCTGACAGCCTGGTGTGGGTACACACCTGTGGCTCCAACTCCAACTTGGCATGGAATGGGAGGCCAGAAGGATGCATAAAATGTGCACCTCCAGGCTCCTCACCTGCTCTTCTGCTCTCTGCCCCTTAGCACAGCCTGGGCCCAGCCTTCCCCTCACCCATGAGCTGTGGCTCCCCGCTAAGCCTCAAGGAAAGGCTGAGGGATCCAAGGAGCTGTGGCTGCTGGCAAGGTGGCTCTCCTGCCACCTTGCCTACTGTTGCTTCTGTCCTTGCTTCCTTCCCTCCATCCCACAGCACTCACTTTTATTTCTTCTCTCCTGTTGTCTCTCCTTTTGATGCTCCTGCATTATTCAGTTTGCCTTCTCTGGCAATGTTTTTACCTCCTCTTTTTCACCTCTCAGCTCCTCGTGCTCCTTGCACAGGAGGAAAGCAGCAAGCCATGCACTGCAGCCTTGTAATGACTAATGGCAGAGTGAAAGGAAGAGGAGGGAGGCAGCTTTAATGGTCAGCATCTGTACATTAAATGCCTGTGTTTGCTTTTTGCCTCATCCCTGTCCCAGTTACCTGACTGAAGCAGGAGGCTGTGCCAGCTTGGGATGTGGACTTTGAGTCCAGACTCTACTTCTGTGGCATTGCCCAAGCCCAGAGGAACTTCACTGATGCAGCAGAAACCTGCCCATGTTCTCAGTTCTAAGTGTTTAATGTTGCCCTAACTTTTGACCTATTTTCAACCCTCTATTTCTTTTTTTTTTAATGAAAAAGGCCTAGCCAAACTGAGCCAATCAGTTGGAACAGGAACTGTTGAGTTGTTTTAGGGTTAAGTTACAACTGTGTTTGTCTTTTCCATGCATGGTTTTTCTTTTTTCCCAGACTGCTTGAGTCCTGAATTCCCCCTGTAAATCTGCTTTCTGTACCATCAGCTCTCAGAACAATGAACTGCTTGATATATCTGATAAGAGTTAGCATGAAGACTGAATAAATCATTTGCTACTCCCTTTTCTTTTTTTGCTGTATCTGGGTGTGGGTCTATAAAATGAAGGAAGTTGCATTGAGCAGGAAGTTTGAAAATGCTTAGACAGATGTCATTAAAAAAAAATCAGAATTGGCTTCCTGCCAAGTGTCTGTAATTAAAATTATATTCCTTAGTGAAAAAAATGCAGATGCAGGGGGAGGTTTCCTGTCTCTCAAAGTAGGAAATACAACTAACTTGGATTTGCCCTTGTGTTTGTGTGAACGTGTGTCATAGTCTGAGACTTGCTTGCTGCTGAAGTGGCTTGTGATAAAAAACTGTAGTCACTACCATATGGATCATTGCTTTATTAATGCATCCTCTTTCTGGCCTTGTTTTTAAAATAGATCCTTGGTGAAAAATACCCTATCTACATTGCTCGTTCTGTATTGCAGATTACAAGAATGGCTTGTTCCGAAAGGAGCAGTGAATCTGTGTGCTCATGCTTGATGGGAGAACAGGATGTGGGTGGGGGCACAGATGTGTATGGAGCTACACTCATCCATGCACAGCATATAGCTATAACTGATAGCTGTGATAGCTTAGAAATCAATGCAGTTAGTGTCATGCAACTTCCTAGCACACATGGAAGTGTACAAATATAAAACTGCTTCCATCAGCGTAACTTCTTTATCTTTAGTTTGATATGATGCCTTTACATTATATTTTCAATTTGGGTTGGTTGCAAAGGTTTCTTGTCTGATACACGAATTCTAAAGCAGTCTGTTAGCCAAACCAGGGCATGAGCTCTATGACTCTCTTCTGTCACCTCCAGTTAAAAGGGGACCAATTCCTTTTCTCTCCTGTGCATAGAGAGAATAACAACTTATATGGGTTGAAGCAATTCTATCAATCCATTCACTGTGATTTTTTCAGACATTGTACTGAAGTTTGTAGTTGTTTCTTTATATAAAGAAGTTCCTTTTGAGGAATGGCAGGAAAGGCATGGGTACAGGTTCCAGTGCTGATCCATGAGAACAAGTAGTTGTTGATGGAGCAATACCTCTTGGCAGTAAAAGGGCTCCTACCTATTGCACTAGTTTGTGTAGAGTGTGTTCCATATGCATATCTGGGTTGGACATTGTTTGCTGCTTTTAGCAGCCTCATGTTTACACAGGACAGATGTACCATGTGGTGCTTCCACCAGCACTCATAAGCAGCTTTAGCTATTGTGTATCTGCATGGAGCTACATTACAGTATAGATACAGTTCCCTGGCAAAAGTGTCCTGGGAATATTTTTTATTCTCTTCTCTGTATTGGGATAAATGGGTCCAGGCAAAGCAGTCAGGAGTTTTCCTGATTTATTATGTTGCCAATGGTTTTAAGTATGCTTGAAAGTAAGGTACAACCCCAGCACCATTCTGCCACTCAGTATGTGCCACTCTGAAATGTATCGGATAGCAGCATGTCAATACAAACACACTGTGCCACAGAAAGAGCTCAGAGTGTGGGTGTGGGGCCTAAGTTTGATATTAGACACATGAAATGAACAGTAGGAGACAGAAGAAAAGCTCCCCAGTGTGTTTTGGGTGTGATGAGCACCTCTTCTTTTCCTTGAGTGCACAACGATGCAGAGGAATAGCTTAATGTTGCTGCTGTTTTCTTCAGGACTCCACAGCTTGTGTTTGTGGGCTGACTGATCCCAAGGAAATTAGCTTCCTGCAACAAGACCAGCATTACATTGATACTCCTGACTGAGTCAAATATCCGAAGCTGCATGGCATGCTAGTGCAGTGTGTAGTGACCTTTGTAAACAATGATCTTGGCATCTTTGAGAGCTCCTGGAAAAACTTCCCTTAGAACAGATAACAGAACTCGCTTCTGTACTTTGAGTTGCCAGATTATCTGGCAAGAGAGCTGCTAAAAAGAGGTTCTGAGAACAGCTGAAAAAGAGCAAGTACATGCCTGCTGCAAGCAATGGAGCAACTGCTACCCACTGAGCAAGAGTCATGGTGATCTGAAAACACACACGAAGAATATAGACATGGGTGTCCTATGGGTGTTGCAGTGCTGTGAGAGCCAAGGAGAGTTTTTAATTGCTCAGAGCAATATACAGGGACTAGTCAGACTGGACATGAGTAATGTAGGCTTTGGAGAAGAGATCAGGTTGCAAAAGCTAACCCCCAAAATGCTGTTGGAAACTTTAGCAACAGCTAAGCTTAAATTTCTTTCAGAAAATGAAACAGAAATATTTTAAACTCACAATCCACTTTATAACACTAACCAAGACTGTAGGTAATCCATCTCTGCCAATCCTAGGATGTCCTCAGGAAGAACATGGTGAAAACCAGCATTGCCACAAACCTTCTTGTGTCCAGAAAAGAGATTCCTGTCTCTGTTGAAATCCAGAGACACTATGAAAAGGTAGGAAAGTCAAATGTACAGCGCTAACCGTGAGAGATCCTTGCTGCTCCCCCAGTCCTGACTATGCTCTTCTGGAGGGCAGTTTGCCTAAATCTAATCTGGTTGGGTTTGTGGTTATGTCTGGTATTCCTGGGAGAAGTCTACCAACTGACCCTTCAGAGGTCCTGGGCAATCTGCTGGAGAGGTTTTATTGCTGCTTCTCCAGTGGGAAGGAGAGCCATGGCAGGATTGAATGGTCACATCTGTGGCAGCATCTATGGCTCCCAAACCCTCACCTGATGCCCTGCACTCCAAATGTGCAAATGTTTAAACTCTTGCTTTACTTTAAGCTGCCAAGCTATTACTGGAAAAAATAAGACAATGTCTGCTGTTGGCAGTGGTGATGTCCTCTCACGCATCTCTCTGTAGTGGTGTGGTGTGTCTGCTTGTGGGGAAATGTGTTGTGAGAGGAAGGGAATGGGGAGTTTTATTTGGGACAGACTGATCCTTATACTAAGAGTGTCAGGTAATACACTTATAGTTTTCACTCTTGTGCTGCTCCGCTGCAGACAGCTTGCAGGCTGAGAAGGAAAGCAGTGGGTTTTTTGCTGGCATTTTGACCAATCTTTATTGTGAGCACGGCTGCCCGTGCAAGACATCTGTTTACGTTCCCAGCCTGGGATAGCAAGCAGGTCTTGGCAAATGTTTGGGGTTGCATTTTTCCAGCAGGTTTGCCTGTGTTTGATACACATGAATCAAGGGACAAGTAACAGATGCCCTGAGCAGGCCTAGCAAGTGCTTTCAGCTGAAATGCTTGTTTTGTGTCCATCATGTTCTCGAGGCGCTCTTTGAGGAGTTCTGAATAAACAATAAATCTCTCCACAATGGAATTTTTACTGAGTAAATTATCAGGGTTAAAAAAATACTCTGTTGCTTCCAGCTCTTATCTTTGTTTACTGTGTCGCCAAGGACAGTGACCTGCCTTGTGCCCTAATACTGAACTGTCAGCAAGAGACAGGAAGCGCTGCCTTCTCCATAGGCTCAGCATATAGGCTTAATGAGAAGGATAACATCTCAGCAGCACTTGTTGGTTTTGCTCAGTTTGGTTTGTTCTCTTTCATTGTCTTACTTCAGCAAACTGAGATAATCTCAGAGAAAGGCCTTTGTGCCATGTTTCTGCACTCCAATTTAGTGACCTTCAGATATCTGAACATTATTAAGACCAGGTCGAGCTGACAAAAGAGTCTATATCCTTTTCATCTCCCACCAAGCCATGTCGGCTGCATCCTGCCTGGAGCCTGGTGGTGTGTGGCACTCGTTGAGCACAAGCTGTCTGTCAGCTCCAGCAAGGAGGGATCACACCAACACCAAGCAATATACCAGCTCCATTCCTCATTGTGGGTTTGTGGGAAGCCTCACCACTCCTGGGTCACCTGTGTAATAACTCCCCTTACTGAGGTAAGGAGTGTATGATGGCAAAAAGAATCAAACAGGGAAGCACCGTCCAGGATGGAGCAGAGATATGCTGGTGGCACTGCCCGTGGTCGAGTGGCATTGTCTTGTCCCAGCAGCCTGCCCTCTGGATTTTGGGGAGCATGGGACATGAGAATGGCATGTGTCTGCCTTCTACATCCTGACACTGGCTGCAGGAACCCATCCTAGTGTCTGCTCGGGGAGAACCTTTGGAGCAGCTCATCTTCCAGAGGTACAACAGCCACAGTAGTTTCCCTGCATGGCTCCTACTTGATAATTTGGGAGGACAGAGATGCAGGGACCAGGGAGGATCCCCATGAATCCTACCCTCTGTTTGGAACCCAAGGACATCACAGATACATAAACCTTGAAAGCAGATCCCTTCATAGGGGATAGAGGTGGTGGATTCACTGTCCTTGGAGCTTTTTAAGGTGAGACTAGATGTGGCACTTAGTGCCATGATCTAGTAACCACAGTAGGGTTGGACTTGATGGTCTTGAAGGTCTTTACCAACCTGGTTGGTTCTATGATTCTATGATTCTACATTACAGCTACATTTTCCATGCAAGGGCAGGCAAACAGTGAGTCCCTTTGGTGGTTTATGACTGGTGTGTGGGTGAATGCATAACACTCATTACAGCTATTTTCCCCCAGGAACTGCACATTGTAAAGTGAAGCTTTAATGGCAGGTTAGGTTCACTTTATTTACACAGAAGGAATGTGTAAAATTTCTGTTCTAGTAATCTGTCCACAGTTTTGTTTTCCATTCAAGATTTACCTTCATTTCCTATAATATCAATATTAACTGCCATGGCATAAAATCATTTTGTTAGACAAAGCAGGGGAGGTGCTGTTAGCACCATCAGGCTTTAAACAGGAGCATCATATGCTGCCAACCTCTGGTCATGGCAGCAGTATCCACACCATCTCATGGCTGAAGTTTACTGGTCTTATTAAAAGTGCTGGAGGAGGAAGAGGCTTCCTCAAATTTGCTTGGAAAGCAGCATCAGGAGCTGACCTCCTGACAGCAAGCCCCGTGGCTCTGCCACGCAACGGCTACTCCCACACTGCTCCCGCCCTCGCAGTAATGTGCCTGGAATGTGACCCTGCATTTCCCACTGTCATGGTGGTATCAGCTGGAGATAAATGAAGCCTTTTGTTAGCTTGCTCCTTGCTTTGCAGGGTGCTCTTCTCTTCTGCTTTAAAGAAGAGCCAGTGGTGATAAGGCAGAGCTATGTATAGGCACTGTCATCATGGCATTTTAATACACTGGCCAAAGCATCTCTTGTGGAAAAAACGAGACAAGACTCCATTAAAAGGAACAGAAAAGGGATTTTCCATCAAGCCCACTGGAAGCAGGGAGCAAGCCTGACTCTTCAGCTCCCAGCCTGTGTAGCACTGAGGAGCAAAAGCAGTGACATGCATATGCAGAACACACAAAAATTCTTCCCACATCCTGACCTAGATAAATAGGACTTGGAATGAATTTTCTGACTTCACAGCACTGACACTTTGAATCTTCTGAGATTTAAATATATATTTTTTAGCTATTTTTATGCTACTTCAAATCGATGGATGTGTTGCAGAAGATACACATCCATACATGTGTGTGCACATGAAGAGAGGCCCAAAGCGCTAACGCCAATCTCTCTTACCGTGCCATAATGTGAAATAGGAAGCAAATGTGTTAGGAAAAGCAGTGAATATGGACAGAACTGTGAGATGCTGTGACCATTGTGAGCTGCATTGCAAGTGCCCTGGGAGCTGGGGCAGGGAAGGCCATGAGGTTGCTCTAAGTGGTGCTGGCAGAAGGCAGGTCAGAGTGTGTACGAGGTGCAGAACAGGATCACATCAACCTGCAGTTTTTCCCAGCGTGTTTCTTACAAGAGATGTAACTCAGAGAGAATAGGTCCCCAGGTAACCTGCTTTCCAGAATCTCTTCCTTCGTAATTGAGCCAACACTGGGGTTTGGGGGTTTTTTTGGTGCAAGATGGATATTATATGATTGGGGCTACCAAGATGTTTCACAGTGTCGTTTGAACTACAGCAGCAAAGGGTTGGACTCAGTGACCTTTGAGGTCTCTTCCAACCTGGTTGATTCTATGATTCTATGAAAGTTGGATTAGCAGCAATATGCGACTGACTTTTTTATTATCTTGCTTGTTCACTAGAAAGTGTTGTAGCTTTCTTTACATGCATAGGAGTCAAAGAAATAACAAGCACCCTTCATCAGGCAGGTAGTCTCTATTTATACATCAGGGTACGTGTGGGAAACAAAAGGTCCTGTTTTTATCTTGCTGATATTAATATTTTACTTTTTAATTACATTCCTCCATATAGAGTCACACAGCTGTCTGGGCTTCAGCCACAGATAAGTAGATCTGTGTCTGACAGCAACAACCAACATTTATCTTTCTTGTCCCTCTCTCCCCCTCACTTCCTCCCTTCCCCATCTCTCCTCTAGTACCCAGCAGAAGCAAAATGCTACATATAGACTCGGAACAGTTCCCCCCCAATTACTTTGTCTGCATGTTTCAGTTTCATTCTGTGTCAAGCTTTGCCTAGGTACCAAGTTTGGCATTTTCAAGAGGTGCTTGGGTGATTAATCTCTGAGAAGCCTCCTGTATTAACACCATATCCCTCCCCTCCAAAATGTGTGCTACAAAACTGTGGCCACTCTGAAGGGAAGATCATGCTTGTCTGGTGTTTATCCACATGAAGTTCCTGGTCTTGGAGAGTTTTTACTTCTTTTTTGGCAGGTGTATGTGATTGTAGAACAGATGGCCAAAGGGCAGGCAGGGATGGCCTATGGTGCTCTGTGAGTGGAGTATTACCAGCATCCTGCCATCACAGTGCAAGTCTCTGCTGCTTGTTCTGCATTCCCTCAGATCACTTGGCACTGAAGTCAGGTGTATAACCAGAATCTCGTATTTTGTTATGAAAACAAAAGACAACCAATCAAATAAAAAACGTTTCTAGCTGAAAAGGTAAGACTGAACACATGAGACCCAGTTCAGAAACCAGAAGGCAAATGAAGTTCAAAATACTGTTATTTGTCACAAATCTCATGTGTTTTCCAGCCAATTTCTGAATATGTTGGGGCCTGGCTTGTAATGTTTGACTCATCAGGGTTGGTAATATGCTGTAGCTGCTCTTGTGTGTGTGACAGGCCCTTTACAGAAAAAGTCTACAGCTGTGCTCCATCCTGGTGCTCAGAAAATGCCTCCCCACAAATTAGCCCATCTGTAGATATCTATAGATCTCTGTGCCACGACTTGTGCTGGAAAGGCAAAGGATACTATCCTTTATTAGGTATTTTATATGGGCAAAACTGCTAGTGAACCCCCTGCAGAACATTATGGTTTATGCACTTTTCTGGCTGGAAAGTGCTGGTTTGTGTTGAACGATTCTATGAAACATGTTGATTTGTGAGTGCCACCTTTGGGGCTCAGTAGCATCTGGGTCAAATGGCTTTCCCGTCAGGGCTGGCTCAGACCCAGGTGGGTGCCACTGTGTTGGTCAGGCTCTCCTGCACCCAGGAACGTTTGAGACTTGCTGCAGGATAGAGCTTTGAAAAAGGAGAATAAAGGATAAAATACTGGGCATTAAGGCAGTGTGGCCATAGGTGAGAAGACAGCACAGGGGTGAGGTGTTGGGAATGGCAACAACAAGGAAATACAGAGGTAGGTAAGTGAGTGAGGTGGCCAGGCACTGAGACAGGAAAGGGTCAGGTTCCAGAAGGAGAAGTATCTTAGAGAAGCATGAAAGAAAGAACAGCTAATTGGTCCTCACACCAGGACCGTTGTGGGACTGTGAGGTAATAAATAAATAAAGGCCAAAGCAGCTTACTCATAAAGCAGAAGAAATCGTGAGCAATACTTTCCATTTGCCTTCCCTGCAAAGTCTTATATCATCCTAAAACATGCTAGAAATGACCCTGTTCAGACTACAAATGAATCCTGTATTTTCTCACCACTGACCCTGTGACTTCATCCTGCAGCTTTTTGAGTTGTGCTTTCGTTCCTCTGCGCTCCCCAGGGCCAGTGAGTCAGTGCACGGGGAGAGGCTTCCCACCCATGGCAGTGAGTAGTGCCCCCCAGACAGCTGCATGTCCCAGGCTCCATGCCCAGCCTGGACAGATGGGTGCAGTTCCCCTGACTCTGTGATTCAGGTCTAGCTAAAGGAGATCACAAGAGATGTGAGCTCCTGAGCTGAATGCTGTTCTTTACAATCTTTTCTCCAACATGCATCTTTAGATGCCACAAACACCCGGGTCTTGGTTTCTTTCCTTGCCTTCTCTTCAGTTTTTATGGATTACTTGGATGCTGATAATTGCACAAGAAGTCCAGATAAAATATAAAATTCTTGGTTTTCCTTCCTGGGATTAAGGACAGGAAGGCTCTCCCTGGGGAGGTCCTGGTGGAGTTTTTCCACTGGCCTTTTTTTGATTGGAAACATTCCCACAACTTGGGTACAGTTTGAATGTCATTACAGAGGTCCAGTTGGCCCTCAAATAACCTACTGTGCCTATCTGTGTAATCAGGACCAAGTCATTGTGAGAAGGAAATCATAAACAGATGGACAGTTGTGCCATGCTGCTCTGCAAAGGAGAGCAAAGACACGAACCAGCACCAGAACATGACACCATGATGGCTTCGCTGAATGTTGAGTGTGACCAGGGAAATGTCTGTGTTCCCAGATGGAGGGAGATACGGTAAGGGAATAAAAGGAAAGAAATCCTTGAATAGGATCTGCCAGGATTTGTTGCAGACAGCTTTATCTGAGTATCTAGGGAGGTTTTCCATAGGTTAGTGTCGTGGCAGCAGACACCTCTCTGCTCACAGCCAGCTCCCCACGGAGCTCAGGACAGTGAGTTTTGGACTGGAATGGAGTTTTGGAGTTTTTAAAGGTCTTGTTCATACACTGGAAGAAGAAAATGCAAAGGCTGTTTCAAGTGCTATCAAGGTTTTTCACATACCAGTTGTATATTGCTTTGTTGTACCCAAGGCACTCAGGACTTTCCAGAGGGAGCAAAAGAGGAAAAGGCACTGAATAACATTGGTTAGAAAATAAATTTTGCCCCTTTCTTTCTCCATTTTTCATATTTTCAGTTAAACCGTGAGAAGTCTCAAAAGGAACAAACTTTTCCTTTGTGCCTTGTAGAAAGACCACATGCTAACATTTGGGGCTAGGACTGGACATGGCTTTTACTCACAGATTTTACTGGTGTTAGGCAGGAGGTGCAGAAGTGCAGGAGTGAGGAATTGGAGCTTTGACACTAGAAACACTTCTCTATGTTCTGTACTTTTAGTACCATCAGTTTCTCAAGGACAGGCTGAACCTTGAGTTATGAATTTGGCAGCTGAAGCAAAAAAAAACCCCTCCTTTTTCTTGAAGACATTTAAATGCCCTGCAATGGATTTCTTTCTTTTTTGGCCATTTCAAGTCTATGCATTCAGAGCAATGTTTGCCTGTGTACGAACGGGAGTCACACGGAGGCTGAGAGACAAATTCAGGCTACTTATGAAGACTCAGGTTGGTGGGTGCTTCAGTCTTAAGGCTGTAAATTTATGGTCTCAGTCTTCACCACCTCTGCCGGCCCCTTGTGTTTACCAGGAGCACCTCACACACGCATTTGGAAGATGACTAACTAATTAATGTTTGCTAAACGCTCTGCGAGCCTCAGGGGAAACACAACTATGGAAAGGCAAAGTCTCATTATTGTTGTACTGCACCTAATGTACATAAAATGTTTTCAAGGCATCAGGCACTACATAAATGTTGGATGGTATTAAAACTGACCTGCCCTTGTCGGAGCAAATAACAATTACGCTGAGTGATGAGAGAATCTTGCAGTTTCTTCGTTATGAATGTTTGCCTGTTTACTGATTCAGAAAAGGTCTCATCCAGCAATTGCTGCAGCCAATGACTTAAGCAGCCACTGGCTCAAGCCCATATTTATGTATCTGCAGAAGGGCAAATTACAGAAGTTATTTATTTTGGGTAAGCTCTGATCTCCTCGTGGGTTGGACTGTGCTCTCCTGGGTGTATCTCCCCAAACTGCATACCTGGGGCTGAACCTGCCCTCGGTCTCTGAGGCTGAAGAATGCCCCAAGAGGACCTCAATACATAGCCCTTAAGATAGCCTCTGTTTGCAGCATGGCAATTCTGGCTGATGCCTTTGAATATAAACATAGCACAAGGAAATGAACATTTGATTAAGCTAAACACACAGGCCTTTTATATGCAAGGCCCAAATTTAAAGCACTGTCACCTTCATACTGAAAATACCAGCTGGAG
>NW_008673170.1:86905-92004 GCF_000695815.1 Acanthisitta chloris
CATGAATGTCTGCTGAGAGGGGAAAAAAATCCCTCCTCTTTATTCCTGTAGATCTGCAGTAACCATCAAGGGACACTTCTATAGCAGGAAGGATTAAGTCTTGCGCGAACTTCGGTGGTTAATGTGCTTTGGACTGGTGACATGCCCTTCGGACAGACCTACCCCAGTTTTATAATTCTCTTTCTCAGCCTTTTGGGCCTCTGGCAGTCCTTTCTCCTGTTTAATTTCCTCCTTGCCTCCCTCCCACTGGGATCCTTCACCATTCAGCATTTCTGCCACCCAAGTAGAAATTTTGATTGTGTCAGACAAGTGTAGAAAGAGAGACTTTGGAGCCTAGGTGGGCTGCAGAGAAACCCAGGGAGGATTTTCTGGGGGCTGAGTGCTTTTTAAGGAGGTGAAAAAGAGGCAGACTCTGTGCCTCTGATGAACTTAGCCTGCCGCAATGCGTGGCAAGGGATTATATCCCGTCCACAGAGAGCTGGAGTGAGGCATGCCTTGCTTACAGGTAGGGAGCCACTTCTGAAGAGGAGCTGCTCTGCCCCACCTAACCCAAGTAAAACAGTAAAACTTATCATAGTGAGAGTATTTGTGCATGAAAAGCTGCCTGGGCAGGCGATATCAGCACACTGGGGACCTGCCCCTTCCTTCATGGCAGCAGAGCAGCCCAGACACCCTGTCCCACTTGCAGTTTATTACGGGCACACACATCCCTTGGTGTGGGAATCTGGGACTGGGTGAAGCTGACAAATTTACAAAACCTAAATTGAAACAGATTTTTTTTTCTCCTTTCTCTTCATTTACGCATTTCCTTAGTGATTTTGTTCTCTTTTCCTGCCTTTCTTTTTTTCCAGATCTTCTACCTGATGGCACTCGTTCTGTTCATGTTGATCACCATGTGTCAGTAGTAATGTAGGTGGAAGAGAATTTCTGACTGTTTTTGTTGCAGCTTTTATGTTTATGTGTTTGGTTTTGGGACACTGTTCAGTTTCAGGAAGTATTTTTATCTCACAGAAGTTTCCTTGTGAGCAGTGATGCTACAAAGACCTTGTTTTAGCACTGTGAAAGCTACTGGAGGTAGTGCAGGTCTGTCTTCTGTCAGGAGCTGAAGTCTTTGATTTGAAAGGCAAAGTAACATTAAAGAGAGTTGACGTTGGTGTAACCTTACACCTTCTGGCTCTTTCCCCAGCACTATTTGGTACATACTTAGAACCACATTTTCCTCTCCCTTACACAGATACAGCCCCAGGGAGCTGTGAGGCATCACCAAAATGATGGAGAGAATTTGGCTGCAAGGACTTCATATAATGAGGTGGTCAGTGCAAATCTGGTGCACCAACCTTTCCCATCAGCTCTGAACTTGGCCTGCAAATCACCACCTGCTTCCATCTGTGCTCAGCTGACTTGCACGGTGGTGAACCCAGGGAGAGGAGAATGGGAAGGTGGAGGTAGAGGTGAGGGTAACTGGCAGGGGATTTGAGCAGAAAGATGTGATCCTAAATTTATTTGGCAGGCACAGTCTGTGGAAGGAGCTGGGAGGAATTTGTCTGAGGTTTCTGAAGCACTGAGTGTTGTCACGTCCTGGGAAGTGCCTCAATGAGCAGAGTAACTTTCCCAAACCCGGTGAGCATCCACCAAGTGTGGGGGTGAGAGCCTGTCATTTGAATGACAACCCAGGCAGACAAGAGAGGTGGCAGGTAGCCCACGTGCAATAAAGACATAAATGGAAAGCTTGGAAGTAGGTGTTTTACATAGCCTTTTCTTGCTTCTGGGGAAAGAGACGCGAGCGGAAGGAGCTGAGGACTTGCTCTAATGTCCATTTCTGAGAGCATGTGAACAGGCACAATGCTGCTGGTGAGGCTTGAGTGCTACCAAGGTGTGCTCTGAGGATCTGAGAGGTGCTAGGCAGCTCAGAAAGCCTCTTGCTACATCTGAATCTGGAAATGAGGCTTATTGTCCTATTTTCCATTCCTGAACCTTGTCCTCAATTCTGGAGTTAAGGACTTAACATTTTGCTAGAAGATACCTCTGTCATCAGAAATGGCCAACAGACACTTGGTGATTTTAGGCAGGCTCTTCTCTATCTTAGGCGACAACTTCCACCATGACCTGCCTCTCCAAACGTGTGGGACTCACGAGCTACAGGGTCTGGTTTGCCCAGCAGTGTGGACTAGTTCTGCCTGGTGCCATGCCTCAGAGGCATCTCATCTGGCAGGTGCAGGCTGGACTGCAGGCAGCAGAGAATGTGCACTCACAGTAAGGATTGCATGAGAACTGCCTGAAGCATTTTAAAATGCTTGGTCCAAGGTCTGAGGATAAGGCTAAGAAATTCTACTTCATCAACTCTGTCCCTATCTTGCTGCCTGAGATTGTAGGGAGGTTTGGTGCTCTACAGGTAGGTGTCCCAGCATGTAGTCATGGCAGTGGTAAAACATGAAGCAAGCTTTCTTTAAGCGAGGTGCCACCATCCCATCCTTTTTCTCATGGATCTGCATTTTGAGTGCTGTCCTGTCTCTAACCTTTCCCTTCTTCATACAGTGATTGGCAAGATTGTCATGGGGCAGCCCTAACTTCACATTGCTTCTACTTCCCATTCTTGCATTTCTTCATGCTCTCCCAGGCTGACTGAGGCTCACAGACTCTAGTTCTATTAGGGGATGAGCAGCTCCTAGAGGTGACCAAAGAGAGGACAAAACCCCAGGCAGATAGTTTGATCTATCAGCAGCTTTTGATCCATTTGCTCAGGAAATGTGATTGACCTGTTTGTGAACAGCTCCTGGTCTGAAGAGCTCTTTTGGCAGTTTGAAAGGGGGTTGGGTGAGAGTCACTGGGGTGATGCTGGCTTGTTTGTGACTCCTATCCTATTGCTATCCAAAGTCTGCCTTTTGGGGCAGAGCCACTGTGGGCTGTGTGGCTGTGCATACATAAGTAACTCACGGATCTGCATCTGCACTTAAGCAGATCTGCACATCATCTCTCTGACATGGACTTTGTCACAGTCACACCTGCCCAGGAGACACTAGATTGGGATTGCAATTTCTCAGAAACCTCAGCTGGTTCAGTATCAGGCCATGACTCAGCAGTGCTTGTTATGAGGAATGTGGTCTCGGCAGAATTTGCTGCTTCCAAATTGATTTCAGCTGCACGTCACACTGTCAGCCACACAAAATTTCCTCTGGTTTCTGTCATTTGTGGATGCTGAGCACCACTAGACCATGACCAATAGGATAAGTGGAAATCTCTTATTCACTGGTGTGTACTTCGGATTACCATTCCCAAAACAGAGGCAGTAGAGGAGGATAATCTGTGCCTCACTCATCATCTACTTTGGGGAAAAGTTGGTATCTCATCTGAAACTGTCACTGAAGATGGGTTCGTGCTGGACGTTGTGTGGAAGTGACTGAGGTGCAGGCATATGTTCCCTTCTGCTGACTTGGCTGTGGTGATGCTAACCACAGCCAGCAAAGAAGAGCGAGCAACTGGGAACAGTAACATCTCAAACTGCAGCAGAGTGATCAGCCAGACCACTCCTGTCAGCACTTGGATTCTGTTGCTGTTCATTGAAGAATTAAAAGTTAGCTGAGGGTGGTGGTAAAAAATAGGCTTGCCTGCCTAGAAATCGCTAAAACCAGCACTGAAAAGCAGAGGTGGATCTGAAGGTAGTTCTATCTGTTGGAATTTATATGGGGATTAAAACGCGTCATCCTTGTAGCACACAGGCAATTTTATAATCACTGCTTGTATTTCACCTCAGGGTACTCCGTGGGATGAGGAATTAATTTCCCATCTTTTTCTAAGGAATGGAGACCTGCAATTTTCTGTCAGTCATAAAGGAGAGCGTGTGGCCAAACTACATGATTCTGGACCTCAGAAGTGATTGAATGGGCTGGGATAGGTGAGGATGTTCCACCACACCTCTGTAAATCCAACTGGGGAAACATGCATGGAGAGAAGTGCCACAAGATGCTACCTGGCCATTTCACTCCCACATTGACAGGGAAAGACACTTCAGGGCTGTGCAAAGCATAAGAAAAACTGCTGTGCAAAGCAGTAGCTGCAAAATTAAGGTATAGGGTGGTTTATTATATGCAATGTCTTTCTCCCCCTCCCTCCCCATCTCTACTTGTTACAGAGAAGAGTCTCTTTCTTAGTGAAAAAGCCCCACCCCATCTCGAGTACAAGGCAATTTGGGCAATGTTTTTTGCAGGGGGTTAAAGTGGCATGTTTGCACAACAACCCCCATCCCAGCAAACCTGCCAGCAGCTGGTGGATATAAATAGGGACTTTTAGGGAGAAAAGCATATTTACGTTCCTTTGAAATGTGCTTGGCTAAAGACATATTTTTAAGAGAGGGAGTGGAAAAACAAATGGAAAATATTTTCCTTGAAAAGGGAAAAAAAGCAACGAACTGTCCTTCTTAAACAAAGATGCTTGGCTGGTGTGTACTTTACGCAGCTGTAGGTCAGACCCTGCAAACAACTGCTAAATTAGGTCCAGCTACTTTGATACTAAAAGCTTGGAAGTGCCAATAATTAAGTTGCATCGGATGCAGGAAATGAGTGAGGTGTCTGTCGTGCTCACAATAGCAGAGTTCACACTGCTGCCACTTGACTGACCCCTTTTTCTTTAGGTAAGCAAATGGCATTTTCTTCTAAGTAAAATCAGCTGAGTTTACGCCTTCGTTTTGTTGTCTGAACTGCTAATCCCCTGAAGGTATGGAAGCTATTTGAAAGAGCAAATCAAAGCTCCCATAATTCAGTGTTATATTATTTGTTGATGTATGGTTTGATTTAGTGGCTACTTATTATATCAGGTTACCATATAATTATCTTAATTATTGACTCCAGAAGTAAGTAGAGGGATTATGAGAGAGACAGGAAGGCCCAGTGGAAAGAGCATGGTTCAGAGAATTGAACACCTCACAGTGTGCTCTTAGCTCCACCACTCTTTTGCTCTGAGCCTGAACTCTTCCCCGTGCTAGCCTGGCCAAGAAACCAGGGGCGATTGCAGGGATAGGACTCAGACTTTGACCCAGGATTCAAAGAGATGCAATATAAAAAAAGACAGAGGGAAGTTCTGAAGGATGCTTGTAAAATCAGCAG
>NW_008673170.1:92029-103395 GCF_000695815.1 Acanthisitta chloris
GCATCAGAGTGGAGCAGCTATGTGGAGCAGTTTTGCCACAGAGGCCTGAAAATCACGTTGATCACTGTTCCTTTCCAGCTTGTGCTGCTGATTTCTCACACAAAATTAGGAAGCCCTAGAATCTCCTTCTGCAAAACAAAGATGATTAAAATAATCTTCCTGCCTTTGGTTTTAGCTGCTGAAGTGCTGGGAGCACTGCTCCTCACACAGCCTTTAGCTGTGGTTCTCACAGCGCTGTGGCCATTTGGGGCTTTGAGTCTCCTGGTCCTTTGTCTGATAACCATCGACCTGAGCTAAAGGTTTGAGTTAGCAGGCACCACTACAGTAGAAAAGCAGCACTGAAAGGCTGTCAGTGCAGTCCATACTTCCTGTATTGATAACATTTGACATATAATGGCAATATCCTTCATCTATTGACAAGTTGAGCTGCATCGTTTTGCCTGAGAGAGGAGCAGGCACGCTGGTTCTGCTCAGCCTGTTCACATTACTTTCTCTAGTTTTGCTTTTCTTTCCTGAGCCAAAAAAAAATAAGGGGGATAATAGAATGTATTTATTTCCTTCCTAGAAGAGATCAGTTAATGTGAAATGGTGCGTGGTGGCTTAGTGCTGGAGACGTCGGATACCCTGATCCAGCAAGGTATCCTTGTTCTATTGTGTGCCTTTTCTGCATACCATCTGGAGTTGTTCTTTGCTTAGTATTTTCAGTATGTACCATATGTTTTTGCATGAAAATTCAATAAAATATGCATTATACATGAAAAGTGCTGTAGTAAATAAAGAAAAGATGGAATCCAGTCCCCTTTGTGAACGACAGGGGCCCCAAATCTTCATGAAAGGTTTAGTCTAGTCTGACGTCTGTGCTTTCCTCCAGTTTACTCTGTGTCAGTCTTTGGGAGATGCTCTAATTTAAAACAAAACTCCACTTTCCTGATGAGGTTATTCAGTGTTCTGTGGCTGCCCTCTGCTGAGAGCACTGAATAAGACAGGGAAAATGTCCTTTTTCCGAGCAAGGTAACGGTGGAAGAAATTGCCTGTGTGTCCATGTGCTGAGTTGTCTCACTGCTGTTGGTGGTTGTCTGTGGTTTGGTGTCTCTCGTCTGTTTGCTGCCAGTCAGAGAGCAAAGTCATCTGAGCTACAGCCCTGTCCGGGTTTCGGTGCCCACTACTCATGTCAAGGGCTGGATGGTTTTGTTGGCTTATGAAAATGCGAGCTCAGGCACCGACCAGCATTGCACAGGGGATGGCCACAGGAGTAAACAGGTTTCTCTGCCCAGGCACTGTTGCAGTCCTGCCAGGTGAGCTCTGAGCTGCACCTCAGCCCCTGCCCTGAGGCAGCAGAGCAGCACCGCATGCTGTTCCTCACTCGTTTCCTCTGGTGCCATCTCCATCCCTCCACAGCCAGCACAGCATGAGCACTTTGTTTCTATAACTGGGAAAACACAAAGGGTTTGTTCTAACATCAACAAGAGTAATTCAAGGACTTGCTGTCTCTTGTGAACAAAGTGTGAGCCATGCTCTTGGTTTGGGAAGAGAGAAGGGTCCTGTGCAGACTTTGGTACACAATAGCTCTGTTGTAGCTGTCAATGCTCTCTGAAATGACCTGGCTTTAGTACTTCCTAGCAAGCTGATTTATTATTCACTCTTCAGCTGGGCTATGCACCAGAGCCTTCTGACGATGAAAGGAATGTTATACACACATCTAATTGCTGCCCACATTTTTGTGTAATTTTATCATTTACTGTTTTAGATGAGACATTGAATTCTTCTACAGGAAAGATGCCCAGTAAAAAACAGACGACTGAAAATCTAATCTGAGTTTGGCACTTAAATGTGAGAAAATGTAATTGTTCCTTTCTTCCTGCCCTTTCAGATTGTCCCTGACTACCAAAATGTGCAAGAGCTCCCTTATCTGGACATGGTGATTGCAGAGACGTTGCGCATGTACCCACCAGCATTCAGGTATTGTTTTCTTCCTTCTGATTCTGCAGGATAGATACCTAGCTCTAGAAATCTGGAAATCTGCTGTTGGAAGACCAATAGGCTCTTAGTGTTTGTGCCAACATCTTTAGTTCTTTGTGGCTGTGAAAGATATAATGCAGCCTAGTGAAGAAAAGCTGGCTAGTGCTGGCATTTCTAAACACTTTTTACAGCAGGGTGGCCAAGAAAGCTTCCTCACCGTTCTTCACATCACCCAGGGTTAGAGGATGGAGCCATTCTGCAGCATGTCTGGCCTCAGAAAGTCAGTGCTGCTGCAGACCAAAGACCTGCCCCAGGCTGCTGGTGGTTGAGGCACTGCTCTGTGGAAGGGTTGCTGTTTCCCGTGTGTGTTTGTCCTAGGTCCATTTTCACTTAGCACTTCATTGCACTCATATAGCTAAGCTAATGGCAACATCCATTAACTTTTGAGAGTTTCACACAAAACTAATTCTACTCTATTGATGAACTGAAAATGAGACGGGGGAAAAAAGCTGTTTGATTGTTAAAGTTCCAAGTTATCACAAGCATAATGCAGATGCTAAGGAATGGAACTTTTCAAAGTGATCAGCTAGTTGCACTGCTTCTCATGAAGCCAGGGGAAAAATTCAGATGACTGGAAAGGAGCCAAGGCTGAGCTCGCTGTGAGAGCCTTTGAAAAATTTAACCCATGATTGCAAGCACCTTAAAATAAAAAAAGCTTGAAATCTTGTTCTCTTCTATGGGTTCATAAAGATCAGAAGTCAAGATTTTTTCCATGGACACCTGCAGAGAGTAAATGCCAAAGATATTTGCTCCTGGATGAGATGACTGGGCTTTGCTCTGTTGTACATAGTATTTAAGTGGAAACTGTTGTGCTGGTTGAAGTGTCAGAGGTCTCTGAGTTTCGGCTGTACCACTGGGAAACAACCAGTGCTTGTGAGATGGGAAACAGGAAGAGAGTGGAGCAGAGCTGTTCCGAAGTTTCGGTTGGCATTGTCAGTGGTGTGTATTGATCTGCCTTTTACTCTGATGGATGTGGAATGGATGGAACAGCTCAGTGCCGCTGAGAAATGTTAATTGCCCATGACAAGGATAATGCTGAGTTAGGGGAAAACTCAGCAGCAGCCAAGTTTGTTATAAAATGAGTTGTGGTGTTGGTTTCTATCCCGAGGGCTTTCTTCCCCAGAACTCGTGTTCCCACTATCACCAAATTCATGTAAGGATGAGAGGGGTAGCTTGACAGTGTGTTTTTTAGCATGACAGAGTTTTGTTGGAGCTTCTGTTATTTGTCTATGAGGAAGCGAGATGGGTGACACTGAGGAAAGAATGTGTTTCTGTAATGATACCTGGCTGACAGCCCTGAAACCAAAATCTTTGTTTAATGCCTTTAGGCAGAGCATGGGAGCAGGAATAGGAGCTCCTGCTTGTCGTTTCAGCCCTGTGCTTGCAGTTGGTGCCAGGGAACAGCTTCCAGACTGACCCATCTGGGTCTGAGCTGGTTTGGGACCTGTAGTGACCACCCAAACACCAAGAGATCCAGATCAGAACCTCAGATCCACCACACATGCACACCCACACACAGTTTCTGGTAAGGTCTGCAGATTCCAGCTCAGCTGTGTCAGGAGGTTTGCTCAGTCTTCTTGTCACAACGAGGATAAGGACAGTCTGGCTCTGTCACCCATCACCACACGGTGGAAGGAGTGCAGAGTTTCGTTGCTAAAACCATACCTGTCTGTGATGGGTGTATGTGAAATGCAGTGTTTCTAGGCTTGTGAACTGGTTGTATTTTTGTAGTAGTAGCAGCAGCAGCAGAACACTTAGCATTGATATTAAACCATCCCTCGCTAAGTTTCAAGTGCTATACCAACTTGGGGCAGCTTCTCAAATAAACAAACCCAGAGCTGTATTTGGTATCTTTCTTTACCTGAAAACAAACCAGCACACTCTTTATACATGTTACTAGAGATGAGTGATGCATTTCAGCAGCAGTTTCCATAAAAAATTAGTCCAAGACCAACACTAGCAGCAAAGCTGCAGATGAAAAGCTAATGCTTTGAACGATGATACACAACCACAAGTGCTTCCCTGTGAAAAGGGCAGAGGTTAGCCAGCTGGGCTGGAGCTATAGGCATCTAGGTGGGGATGGTTATAACCTGAGGAGACACTAACATTAGCGCCAGTTGTTGCCTTCATCTGCTGAGAAAGTGTCACCCCAGAAATTGTAGGTCAGTCCAGCTGAAGAGATGTACTTTTAAGGGTCTCTCCTGCTGTGTTTTTAGCCTTTATTAATCATCTGGAAACTTACTGTTGCAGATTCACTCGGGAAGCAGCTAAAGACTGCATAGTGCTAGGGCAGCATATTCCAGCTGGAGCTGTCATTGAAACCGCAGTTGGACACCTCCACCACAACCCTGAGTTCTGGCCAGAGCCTGAGAAGTTCATTCCTGAGAGGTACGTGGAGCAATGCTTCCCATTCCTAGGCTGAAGTCCTTATTTGGGCCTGTCTTCAGTGCTGTTTCATGTGTTAGGGTGGGCACAGAACTCCAGCCTGTCCAGTGGAGTCACCAGGTCCTGCTGCTCTCTCACAGTCACCCACTAATCATCCAAAGCAGTATTTCCACCAGGAGGAGAGCAGTTTCATTTAGACCATAAAATATGTTATTTCTACCAGATTAGACCAGTGATGATAGTGGCATATCCCACAGAGGGTGAGAGGTTCGGTCAAGGTTGACGTGCACAGATTTTCAGACCTGGTTCCAAATCAGATGCTGTGAATAATGTTGTTTCTGGATGCAGAAATCCTAAAGTGAGATAGTATACTCACAGGCATGGATGTACCTGGGAAACTCATCTAGCTCCTTTTCACCTGAGACCCTGTAATGGTGTGGGCACACTGTGAGTGGGGAACTTACCGATCTCCCACTGGGAATTTGCTCTGTCTTTACACAGAGATTTAGGATCCTTGTTAGGTCCTTGGTTGTTGCTTGGCAAGACACATGGAGCTTTTATGCTCTTCAGTCGGTTGGGGGGACAGTCAAGTCATGGTTTTGTACCATGCCCTGTCTTACAGATGCTGAACGGAGCTCACAGCTCACAGTTGGTGTGGTGCAGGCTGGAAGCACAATTTGGTTTTGTAGGCAGCTACATTTTTAAGCTGTTTTGTTGGCAGATGCATCCTAAGCTACCACTACATTGAGAAGTCTACTGAGAAAAAAAGTGCCTGCTCCACACACAGCTGGGTGTGAGTCAGGCAGCCCAGAACCATCTCTGCCAGTAGGACAAGACGTGTGTGGTGTGTGTGGGTTTGCCTAGTGCTCCACCTGGAACAAATCTTGGCGTATACTCTCAAGCACTTCTGGCCATGAAGAGGAGCAATTCCAGGGTTAGAGCTTTTGCTGGAGAGGCATCTTTGCAGTTACTGGAAGTCTGGGGTGGGTTTTTTAGCAACACCTATCTAGAAATGCTTTCTTAGTTGTTTATTCAGCACTCTAACTGAAGTGTGAAAGCACATTATGGTGTAACATGGAGAGTGAGGCTGCAGCTCCCTTGATTCATACAGTGCTGTTTGTTACGGATCTGAGATTAATTCCTCTTCGAAATTTCCCTGAGGAATGATGCATAATTACTACCCCTTTCCTCAGCTTGTGTCAGTGGGTAATGTTAGTAAGAATTATAAAATAAGATCTTAACAAAAACCAGTTAAGCTACAGCCTTTCCCCCCCTAATATTTCATTTTGAAATCAGCCTTAGGAATAACACAAGGGAGACTTTAAATTTCCCAGAATCATATATGGGGTGAGCAAGGCAAGAATTGCATGAACCTGTTTGCATGGGATACACAACAGTGCTTAGCACATGAGTTAATGGTCCTTGTATCTCCAATTATGGGCTCTTATAGGGCTTTCTGGAGTGGCATCTTGATCTTATTTAGGATGTCTAAGCATGGGGATGGAATTAGTAGAAATACACAATATTATTTTCTTCCAAAGCTCAAAATAGCCTGTGTTACCTCTCATCTCCTTCTACCCTGCATGAGTTCTCTGGGCCTTTAGAGCAAAGTTCTTGCAAACAGTATCCATAAAGATGAGAAATTTTCAGGGATGACTGAGGGACAGAGCTGGAAAAGTAGTTCAGTACTACCAGAACAGCTCCAAACATCTTATGGCATGGGAGGACTATGTAGATTTCCAGGGTGATGCCATCACTGCAAAGGTTTGACTATTTTGAGGCACCACTGATCGATGATTCAGCATGGGGCAGGAGAAGCCTCACCACAATGACTGTGCATTGGGCCTAATAATTCCTTTTACTGGTTCAGACTTTGCATTCTTGTCTGTACGTTTCTGTCCAGTAGATATCCTTCTTTGTAGGTGCTGGCAAACAGATTTGACTTTTTCTCTCCTTTGAACTGCAGTTCAGATAGGAATTTTGTTTCTTTCCTTGTGGGAAAAAGAACAACAAAATTAAAAAGGGGCTCATTTCTACTGGGCTGATCAAGTGTTTTAAAGCTGATGCAGATCTGCATAAAGACTGACACATAAATCAGTTTTTCCAATTGGACTGAGGTAGAGATGGCTCTAAGAACATAACCGTCTGCAATTTAGATGCTTCCCAACTGGGAACATGGTCCCCTTAGGCCAAGGGCAGAAAGAAGGGCTGTACTGAATTCTAGTAACCATCTTCCATGGCCTGTCCAGTGCTATGAGGTTTCAGCCCCCTTGCAAGCTTCAGAGAGCAATTCCTGTTGCTCTGCATCTGCAGAGCACAACAAGGAAGGATAATTCTAGTTAGTTCACATTGCAGCCCATTAGGTTCCTCTTAGCTGTCATTTCTCCCTCACACATAAAGGTCCAGACAGCTGAGCATGAAGTTATCATTCTTCTGGTCCTCAAGTGAAGATAATTCATTAAGTTGATTGTAAGTAATCCCCAAGTCTGCTTGTCCTCCTGAAATCACTAGCTGACAAAGGCTGATGGACAGAAGTCAATTGTCTGTTTACTTAAGATGTCAAGATATAATCTGTCAATAGTCATGTTGACCTGTCCATTAAGACCCATTGAAATAACCACCTTTTGAGGTTTAAATGAAAAACACGGAATCAGGAGCAAAAAGTATTTCTTGAGCTGGTTCCCATCTCTGCACCTTCTAGGTTTACAGAGGAGGCCAAGAAGAAACGACACCCCTTTGCATACCTGCCCTTCGGGGCAGGACCCCGTGGCTGCATTGGCATGGAAATGGGTTTGTTGGAGACAAAAATGACCCTGCTGAGGATTTTGCAGAAGTTTCAATTCAAGACTTGCCCAGAGACTGAGGTTTGTACATTCAGAGGCTTAAGGATAACACTTGTCAGCTTGAGGGAGTCAACAGTGTCTTAGACAAGATGACTGATTTGCCTTTGTAACTTCTTCATTTGAGAAAACTGCTAGAGCCACTTCTGTAATAAGGAAGGACAAGAGGCCTGGACTGCAATTTTTAATTGCAGTATGATTTAAGATTTATGATTTTTCCAACAAAACAAACGGTTGCACAGCCCTGCCTTAGTGCAGAGCAATATGGCAAGACCGCAGTAAAAAATGCCTTGATTTACAGAGGATAAGAATGGGTGTACATATTTCATGGGATCTCAGCACATCAGTATATGCCTAGTGCTCTGTGCAATGCACCTGGCACTCACTCAGCAGCTCTAGAGTTTGCAGAGTTAATTTCTTTTTGTTCAGATCTGCAGTGTACCTGGGCAACCACTGCCACAGCCTCTGGCTGCAGATTCTGTTTCATACTACACTACCATAGCTGACTGTAAAACAAGTACTTTGCAGCTTCCACAGCAATCCTGCTCTGAACTGGTCCCCCAGCAAAAATGTCTGTCTGTATGTGAGGGTGTTAGACACATACAAACACTTACAGCTGTACGTAAGATGCTCTTTTTTCTTTCAGATTCCTTTGCAGCTCAAATCAAAAGCCACACTCGGACCAAAGAATGGGGTCTACATTCTGCTAGAATCTCGCTAGAAGAAAACGTGCCTCCTGAAGCCTTCAGGAGTGAGACCCTTTGCCAGTAACTCACTGGGCCTAATTATTTTTCAAAACCCCAAAGACAAGTAGGAGCCCAAATCCCACGGATGGCCAGTAGGTGCTGCCCACTGCCCTCCTGTGGGAGAGTCTCCCGTCACTTTTTAAATGGGCTCCACTGTCTCTTTTGGTGGTTTCCAAATCACAGTGAATAGCACCTGTAAAGAAGATCTCACTTTCCCTTGCTTTTCTGCACAACACTTTCACTCAACTTTGAGAATGCTTCCCCCATGCTCAAGCAGGAGTTAAGCAACTTAGAGTAGATTTTAATGGCAATTCATTAGATGACACATCCTCTTCACACACAAGTCCCTACTCTAGAGGAGGCTCAAGAGGCATCAGTTACAGCTGAAGACCTGGGATGCAGTTCATTGGATTTCATAATGAACTCCATGAAGACTGCTGCACAATGCTTAATCTCTCTCTGTGTCTGCAAAGGAAGGACTTGCACCTCCTTCATGCTTTGAAGTGATTTGAAATACACCTAGGTTAACAATCTGCACTTGGCACGTTGCATTGACAAGACGTGGAATGAAGAGTTCCCCTGCTTCCCAATTAAGTTCCAGTTGCTAAGACCACTTTGCTGGTTACTGAACTGTTGGAAATGTGGAGAAAAGGAAGACATGAACGTAAAGTAAGCAGGAGGACTGGAGGAAAGGTGTTGGTGCAACATCTACTTCATGTTGAGACCTTTCCTTTCCAAGCACTGCAGTTGTCACCATCCTTATCTAGCTCCTTGACTCAAGGAAATTAGGAGCATGGATACACTAGAGCAAATGGCAAAGGAGTGGGATCCAGGATCTTCAGTCCCTCCAGCTCTTCACTCATTGTGTGACCCTGGAGCAGGTCATGTCCCAGGTGCCTCACTCCATTCAGGAAGGAACTTGTCTGGCTGGCAGCTGCAGCAGCAACATGGATTCATTCAATGGATGTCTGTACATCCATCTTCACAACCAAAACAGCTGTACATTTCTGCCTAGGTAATTTTCTTCACAGCAGTGTAGGGCTCTACTTTGGATTTGTCTTTCATTATATGTCTTTCAGGGAAGCTGCAGAGGGACTCTGTGTTAGGAGCTGCAGTGACAGGACAAGGGGCAATGAGGACAAATTGAAGGAGGAGAAATTTAGGTTGGCTATGAAGGGATTTCTTCCCTGTGAGGGTGGTGAGACACTGGCACAGGCTGCCCAGGGAGGCTGCAACCCTGGCAGTGTTCACAGCCAGGTTGGCTGAGCCTTGAGCAACCTGCTCTGGTGGGAGGTGTCCCTGCCCAGGGCAGGGGGTGGGGCTGAACAATCTCTAAGGTCCAGTCCATTCCAATAACACCCTATGATTCTGTGATTAGCAGTGCTTGAACAGTCAAGGCCTTTTCTTCTCCTTACACCACTCTATCAGTGAGGAGACTGGGGGTGCACAAGAAGTTGGGAGGGGACACAGCTGGGACAGGTGACCCTCACTGACCACAGGGACATTACATGCCTTATGGCATCACGCTGAGAGTATAAAGCTGTGGGAAGAAGAAGGAAGTGGGGCAAACGTGATTAGCAGTGCTTGAACAGTCAAGGCCTTTTCTTCTCCTTACACCACTCTATCAGTGAGGAGACTGGGGGTGCACAAGAAGTTGGGAGGGGACACAGCTGGGACAGGTGACCCTCACTGACCACAGGGACATTACATGCCTTATGGCATCACGCTGAGAGTATAAAGCTGTGGGAAGAAGAAGGAAGTGGGGCAAACTGGGGAGTGATGGCGTTTGACTTCGCAAGTCACCGTTCCATGTGCTGGAGCCCTGATTTCCTGGGGATGGTTGAATACCTCCTGCCCATGGGAAGTGGTGAATGAATTCTTGTTTTGTTTGTGGCTTTTGCTTTACCTATTAAAGTACCTTTATCTAAACCCACATACTCCAGGCTGAGCAGCATTTCTGCAACTTCCACTTGCCCTCTGGCCCACTGGCAATGATTTCTAAGCAACAAAGTGCAAGTCTCCTCCAAGCCAAGCAGCACTGAGCATACCCCCATAGCTAGTATGTGCTACCCACCCACCCAAGCCTCTTGTATCCACCACCCTGTTCTCTGCCAGCTGCAGGTATCCCAACCAGTGTACTGTCGCTACATTGCTGCTGCCACTTAGACAGGATTTTGACATCCAGATCTCATAAAATCAGGCAGAAGATCATGACAATCCTGATTACAGGTAAAGCTCATTAACTGGTGCAGTGAGTCTGGCTGCCAGAACCCTTCCCAGCCCAGATCAGGAGTTCAGAAACTCCAGTGCTGCACTGCTGGCACAGCAAACTGTTTGGCTTCTCCTGGCTTGGCTGGCTGTCTGGCCAGAGTGGACCTGGTACCCAAAAAGGAAACAACCTTCACAGCTTATCCTTCTCTTCATGTGGTGCAGGAGTGAGATTTTACACTCTTCCTGCTCAGCTTCTTAAGCAGCCAAGAGGCATCCTCCTCACTCAGAAAAGAGGTTCAGTATCACTGTTTGCTTAAGGTTTAGATTCAATACAAACATCTCTTTAATCCATTCACTTCCAAATTCAATTCAAACCACTGGAAAGGGACTCCACTGCTTAACAACAGCATCTTTGAGAGTTTCCAAAAACTCACAAGTGTATTGAAACATGGTACCACATCACTCTTTTCTGTGAAGAATTTCTTCCCAGAAAGGGTGATTAGACAATGGAATGTGCTGCCCAGGGAGGTGGTGGAGTCACCATCCCTGGAGGTGTTTAAAGACGGACTGAATGTGGCACCTAGTGTCATGGTCTAGTTGGCATGGTGGTGTTACATCATAGGTTGGACTTGATGATCTCAGAAGTCCTTTCCAAACTGATTCTGTGAGTTGTCAGCACAGTGAAAGTCATGAAAAACACAGACATAAAATGCAGCATTTATTTGACAGAGTAAGTCAAGCAAGTCAGAGCACCAAGCAATTCTTGTTACACTTGTATCTTTGGTACTTGTTTTAAATTAGGAAATTAACAAGTGAAAATAAGTCTCTGTTCAACAAACAGGTTTAATTTTTGAGGCTTTGTTGGTGAAGATTAAGTAAGGAGAAAAAAAAGAGTGCTACAAGGATTTATGGAATGAGTTGAGCACAGAGATTGTACAATCTCAACTGCAAACACCTGAGTCTACTGCTACAGGAGACAGATCACTAAAACAACTCAGGTTTTACCAAGTTGCGATCTAAAGAGGTAGAGGGACGTTGCCTCTGACCAATGAGCAGGTGGAAAAATCTATCCTTTGTTAAAACCTGGCAATCATGGCCAATCCTCATGCTAAAACCGTCAGCAATTTCTTATAACAGATTGATAAAAGTCTCTAGTAATGTAGGG
>NW_008673170.1:103420-105360 GCF_000695815.1 Acanthisitta chloris
ACAGGCACAGGGTTTTAGGAACTCTAAAACATTGTCTTTTTACCCCCTGCTTTCTATTGCACAGAAAGGCTAGAGAATATGTTTCTCAACACTCACCTATCTGATTATGCAACAATAAATCACTTTTTCTCCCTTAAGCTAATGCTAAAAACCTGTTTATAGTAGTTAAACATAAGAGTGACAGGTTCTGCTGCTAGAGCATTTTTGCTGTTGCCTAATATTCTATGACATACTCAGGATAAATCTGATGCTTCTCAAAGATGACAAAGATAGAAGGGTTAAGAAAATCATTCACACAACTGTCGTAGAACTTTTGGTTGTTCTTCATGGGAGGTTTAACATAATCAGAACTCCCAAGGATGAACTCCCCCACCAGCACTCGTGCCAGAAACATGGACTTGGTGTGTGAGTTTTTCTCACAGTATCTGTCAGAATAAGATGCATCCCTTGCAAAATAGCTTCCTGCAGAAGAGACAGCAAGACACAGTTGATAAGGCACCAAAATTACTGGGAAGAAACTAATAAACAAACCCCTTCAGCAGTTCAAGAAGACCCTTCCCAAAGCCTTCTTGGGTCCTGGATGTCTCTCTTAGTGAAAATGACCACTATGCCTTAACTACACTTTTTATTTTTCACAGCACAAATATTAAAACCCATCCAAGTAATGCCTTACATGTTATGATGTTCCTCGAAAAGTTTTCCAACTGACCCTAGATGTTCACCTTCCCCAATCTCACCCAACTTCAGGCTGAGGGAGTTGGGGCTGTACAGCCTGGAGAAGGCTGTGTGGAGACCTCAGAGCAAAATTCCAGGATCTGAAGGGGCTCCAGGGAAGCTGGAGAGGGACTCTCTTTTCCTGTGAGGGTGGTGAGATACTGGCACAGGTTGCCCAGGGAGGTTGTGGATACCACAACCCCGGCAGTGTTTAAAATAATAAAGAAACTGATAACATTTTCCAGGGAGGCTGTGTATGCCCCAACCCTGGCAGTATTCACAGCCAGGTTGGATGAAGCCTTGAGCAACCTGGTGTGGTGGGAGGTGTCCCTGCCCAGGGCAGGGGGTTGGGGCTGGATGATCTGTAAGGTCCATTCCAACCCCTTAACACTCTATGATTCTGATTCTTGCAAGGACTGAGTGTAGCACAGAGGCCAAGGCCTCTCAGTCTGCCTTTGCTCCAAATGACCATTGCCAAGGTCAGCTATGTTGCCCACCCACATCACCACAAAAAGCAGCCCTAGCCCAGTCAGCTGAGTGCTCTGTTTTTAACTCTACACCTCTGCAGTAAGTACTGAGCACGTTTTAGCAAGCCTAGGATTAATCAAAGAGCTGAAAAACCACCTTTGCCGTAGACTGTTCCATGAAGGTCACAGACTCTCCAGTCAAAGTTCTGCTGACAGATGGCATCAACGTATTTTTTACTGGTCCCGTGAAATAAAAGTCGCTCATCCACAGCCTTTCCACCATTGTTCTTCTGCATTTGCTTTTTCTGCCTGCAATAAGAGCAGTATTTTTGCAGTTCCACAGTGGCCATAGCTACAGGTTTGTCCTAGGTTACAATGTAGGGTGGTATGTATTCTATTAGGGTATGTATTCTATTAGGGTATGTATTCTATTATCATCT
This sequence comes from Acanthisitta chloris, assembly GCF_000695815.1. Classification (NCBI taxonomy): domain Eukaryota; kingdom Metazoa; phylum Chordata; class Aves; order Passeriformes; family Acanthisittidae; genus Acanthisitta; species Acanthisitta chloris. The sequence goes on from NW_008673170.1 coordinate 105,042, forward strand.
TCACAAGCTGTTAAAGCAGGTGGGGGCAGTGATCATTATCTCCTCTCCCTGATGGCTCCCCCAGGAGGCTGTCTCTGTTTAATGGGCTGTCTGGGACCTATGCATGACCCATAGAATTACATCCTCCCATTGTGAGATGCTTCACCCCAGGGGGGAGCCAAGTATTCCCACAGGGATATAAACTGGGGTTTGGACCAGCACAGAGCCCCTCTGCCTGCTGGATTCCCAGAGGACAAGAGCTGCCACTGAACCTTCAGGTGAAGACCAGATCTACAGAATCACTGCTCCAACAGACCCATCACTCCAGGAGGACTGCAGC
>NW_008673170.1:105396-117994 GCF_000695815.1 Acanthisitta chloris
TGCTTTCTGACTCTGTCAGTGGTTTCTTTTTGTACTGTTGCATTTATTGTTCTGTTTTTCCTATTAAATTGTATTTCTGACTTGGAGTCTCTCATTGGTTTGCTTTCAAACCAGCACATGGTTCCAGCCATATCAGCACTCAGAGGTGATTTTACACAGAGTACATTCTGAAAATCTGTATGTTAGGGCCTCGACTTTGGGCACACATACAGGGTATCTTGCTGTCTACCTGCACACAAAGATGCTTTCCTTATACACAAATGCCTCCACATACTTCTCACTAGAAGTTTTGTTTCATTTACTGCCTGTGGGAAGAAGAGGAGATCTTGGCATTATTTTTCCCCCCAGACACAGGAGTTCATGTTAAGGCCTTCCCTCCGTGAGTTTTGCATTTAATTTTGAAGCCTGTTTCCATTTTGAGCATGTACAAACCCGTGTTTGTGCTAGATGTGACTGATCACCAACTTCATGACTTCCACTGGAAGGCAACTGTTCTGGACACAGAACCACTCACTCAGCAGCAAGGAGGATTCCTCCCACAGAACTCATATGACTATTCCAAGCTCCATGCCTTGACTGACTTTTGGCTTTGTGGATACCTCTTTATGTACACGTTGATCCTGGCTAGGTATTGCAGTGGGGGAGTGGAAGAAGCAATTCAGAAATGCCTGTGTCTGCTAAGTGCAGAACCAACAAACTCCATGCATACAAACCAGACCAGTATCTTCAACATACCACTGATAGAGCTCCCAGAGAGATGGGTTCTGGACTCTGCAGATCCTTTTGATTGCTGTTCTGGGCATTGTGTGTTGGAAGTCCACTTTGACTTTCTGGTATTCTTCAGAAGAACTGTCAAGCTCGATCAGCTGTAAGGAAAAGCTTACAGAACTCAATTTTACTCTCATCTTTCACTAAACCATAATGAAGCCACCCCTACCCAGTACACTACTCAGACCTTTAAAGCCTTTTCTGTGAAGCAGAGGTATGAGCAACAACAATCTTGGAAAAAATGCAGATTAAAGATCCCTGCTCCACAAAAGTGAGCTCTGACCCAGGCAATGTGAACTGCTGTTCATGGCACCCAGGTTGCTCTCTCAGAGGACATCATAGATCTGATGTGCCCTCAACCCTTCTTAGTACTTGAGCCAAGATAAATTTTGCGTGCATATATCAAACTGTACCTAATGTCATCGCAGAAATGAGCACATAAATAAAAAAGGAGCAGAGAATTGATGTTGCAGCAAATCACAGAGTAACTTTTTGCTTGCTTTACACTCCCTACAGCCAGTGAACACTGCATTGCCTAATGTGCTTCCAAAGAAATAGAAAAGTCTGAACAAATATTTTAAGGGGAGAGTATGGTCACACTACCAAAAATCAGTTCCTCACATGACAGATCTGAAAGCAAGTGAAGTTTACTTGCACATTTTCCCTAGGAACATAAAAAATGTCAACATTGGCCTTGCCTACTTTTCACTGACAATTTCTTGAGGATTGGCATTTTGCAAGTAAGTAATTTTCAAGTATCAGCTAAGATCTTTTCTGCAGGTCTAGTCACTAGAGCTGTCATGGTGAGGAAGCAGGCAGGAAGTCAGAGAAGTACCATGCAGATACTAACTGGAGTTATGGTACGTATTAATAAACAATCCCAGCTTGAGCAGGCTGCCCAGGCAGGTTGTGGAGGCTCCTTCTCTGGAGATACTCAAACACCCCTGGACACAGTCCTGTGCAACCTGCTCCAGGTGAACCTGCTCCAGCAGGATTTGGCCTCGATGATCTCCAGAGATACTGCCCTCCCATTCTGTGACTCTCTGCAGTGCTGTGAACTCTCCTGACCTCAGCAATTCTCCACAGATGCACAACAGTCTATGTACACACAGCTCAGGGATGGCTGCCCTGAAGGTCAGAAGCAGGAGTGACCTCTGGTGCTCAGCGCTGTGTTTTGGGCACCACTAACAGACTTCTTAGAACAGCAAAAGCTTCAGGCAGATTTGCCAAGGCAAGGAACAAATCGTCACAGTGAGTGTCAATGTTGTCACAGTTACAGTGCCACCATTTGTCTCTGTTTCGGCCCAGTTTCACCTCTAGGTCTGCCCAGTGTGATATCTGGCTCAAATCTACCGACACCTCTGCGTTATGTTACATAAGAACACAATATGCCTTTGACAAAGGCATATGAGACACTCAACTCAAGTGACAAAACAGATGGAAAGAAAAAGAAATGAAAAACCAAAAACCTCCAAACCTTGAATCCCAGTTCAGGCAGGGCAGATTTGTCCCAGTGAGCTGGAATCCCCTTAAACTCTTCTGTGTGTTTAAAGCCCCTACAGATTACAAGGCATTACAAACAGGTAATGAAAATAAAACAGAACACATTTCATGTACATATGACACTAAACACCTTTGTCAAGCTTAGGGAGAATAAAGGCAACTGAACATGGTCAGAAATACCTCAAAACTGTCATTTCAGGTCAGTACATGAAAATATCTGTTCCAAATCATCATGTCAAGACTTACGGCAGGAAGGAAGATGCCAAATTAGAAAAAAACACCCAGAAATACACTGGACTAAACATGCAAGTAGTTATCTTAGTTGCAGAGCTGAATGTATACCTAGAAGCTCTGCTACACTGGGGTCAATAAATAAAGATGCATCCAGTCTCACCTCAGCATGACACACAGGATGGATACAGCCCCCCCCTCACTTCCCTCACACTTTAACTAGTGTGTTTAGCTGCTCTTTTTGGTGGTGCTTCAGCAAGCACCGTGTGCTGCAGGGTAATGTGCAGAATTTCGCTGTTACCTGCAATTCCATCTCCCTGCAGACTCCCACCTTTTCTCCACCTGTAATAACTACTACTTTCCTCTCAGGATTGTCTGCTTACTCTCAAAAGAATCATTTCTAAGCTTGCACTTAGCTTTGAACACTACTCATCAGAGAAGAGCCAGTGTGCATAAATGTCACTGCTTCCATCCCAATCAACTCTTCTCAGCAGCACTCTCTATAAAATTGCTACATATCAAATTATTTCCTACCTTTCCACACTTTCTGTGGCCAAGCCCATACTTTCTTCATCCCCAAGGTTCCCAAGTTGCTTGAAAACTGTTGGCCAGGCTGCAGTACTGCCCTGGCTAGGCACTGTTGTAGGAAGGAGATGTCCCTTTCCCTGTCAATGTCTTTCACAATTGCCTTAACAGCTACTTGTTCCTCTAATTTACATCCATGGAAGGTACTGCATTGTACTAAATCCATCCCCTCACAGTAAGCAGTTGCAGTTTACCTGGCTTTTGTATCTTCTACCTCTTTCGGAGAGACAAATTTAGGTCTTCTGCAAATCTGTCTCTCTGTTGTGCTGTGAAGATTTTTCTGAATCATGGCTGGGAAAAAACAAACAAACAAACAAAAGCCCTTGAACATCAGAAAGATGTTTTAGAAAGTCTTCACACAGGGCAACATTTGCCACTAAGTTGTTTTGTCAAAAACACTGACAAAAAGACACTGAGCTGTGTTTATTTTTTTCTACTCTTGCTCTTAACTTTGTAAGGAATGACAGACACTGGCAGCTATTTTCTTGTCATTATTCCATCAGCCACACTTAACCAAAAAGGTTCATTTTAAAATCAGTACCTACTTCTGCACCACGGATAGCATCCCTCCTCCTCAGCTTGCAAGCAGGATACTGTTTTCCTACACTGAGTTAGAGATTTCAAACCCTACAAACAGAACCTAACAGGCCATTCATTTTTATTCATTGGCACCAGAATCAAGAGTTGATTGGCAACCTGAATTTTAGAGGCATTTCTTCTGAATCTTGGAGCCTCTGCAGCTACTGAGACATCATACTAACAGCTAAGAATCAGTAGGACCCAGGACAATTAGGCCTCACCTGCAGGGAGGGATACACAGGAAAACAAATAGGCAAACAACCTCTGGGCATCACCAAACCTATAAACTAAGTTCTGGAAGACATCCACATTGCATGTGTGTTCTTAAGTCATTAAAACAGCCCAAACCTCAGAAAAGGTATTGAATTGCTACACAATTTTCCCTTCTAAGGCAGACAAGTTTCCCCAGCATTGTTTTCAACTGAATCACAAACAGCACATCCTATGCCCTTTCTGCTTGGGTTTTGGGGTTTTTTCAAGCATAATCGGATAATAATGGACCATTGGATCAAAGGCAACCACACCAAAATGACAGACAGGGAAGGATGATTCCCATCACTGTTCCCCATCATGTTTGAAAAGGATACCTGGAAAGGCAACGGCTCAGGAATGGCAGTGCCACCACCAGTGGCTTGCACTGCCTGAACTCTTGGGAAACACATCTTCCTGTCTGACATAGTCTCAACCTTTCCAGAGAGGATGAAAAGAAAGTATCTGCATCAATCCTGCAATGCTAAGGATTGTCTGGAGCGTACATGCTGCCAGAGATTGAGTTTTTCTGCAGACCAGTGATCAAAGCAGACCAGAAGCTCTCTTGGTACATCTTCCAAAAGTTCTTTGCCCTTTGTATTGGTGCTAGCATCAATAGCAGTGTCATACTTGGACTTTTTGGCAGACACTTTAGAACCTAGCGCAAGAATGTCTCAAAAATGCAAGGTTTGAAGGAGTAGGAATGCCACTTTGCTTATGTGAACAGTTCTTATCCTGAGAACTTTGATAAAAACTCTGCCTCTGTAAGCACTGCAGTTCAAAGTGCTGATTTCTCTCTCCTATCTCCTGTAAGAAAACAGTTTAAAACCACAAGAGACCTGGGAAGGAAGAACAAAACAAAAGAACAAAGCAAATGGAACCTACCTCCAAAATCTAGTTCATATTCATATCTTCCAGCTTTGAAGTTCAGCTTTGAAGAACCTTTGGCTATATAAGCTTTCTCCAGGTCATCACTGGAGACAGTGGCAGCTGCATGAAGATCATCCTGTCAGGCCAAACCAGACAAAAAAGTTTCTGTTCTATGCAATGAAGTTTAAAACCCAACAGTTCTCACGTGGTGTGGTGGCAGCTTTTGGGAACGACAGTAGTCATCAGACAAAAGCCACGTATTAAGCAGTTGCAGCTGCTTCTAAAACAAACCAAGCACTGTTAGGAAGCCTAAACTCACACTGCAAAGGGCACACTGAACACTGCTGCTGCTGCTTCTGTGTTGTGGTTCAACCCTAGCCAGCGACCAAGTCCCAAGCAGCCATCACTCACTACCATCCCCACACCCTGGTGGGATAGGAGGAGAATCAAAAAGGTAAAAACAATGGACTGAGAGAAAATCAGCTTAATAATTGAAATAAAGTAAGATATATTAATAGTACTCATAATAATAACTGTAAAGAAGAGGAAAAAGGTGTTGGGAAAGATGAAGGTTCCGCGAGGGGAAGCAAGCGGCCGACTCCGTGTGGGTGATAAAGCAAGCTCCACTTTATTGTCCGACAGGCTCTTTCTTACACAGTGCAGGACAGGCATACAACTATCAATCATTTCTAATTGGCTAAACTCTAAAGATAGAATTCAGGCACTCTCCCTGCTTGCAGCCACAGCTGTGTGTATTATCTCATACTTTCTCAGGCTCGGCTGCATTCCTAGCTGTTTGTCTCAAACTTGTTTGTCTCACCCTCAAGGACAACTTACCCCTGCCATCTGCCCAGCTGAGTTACTCCCTATCTATATATAAGTTACTATCTCCAGAGCCTTCCTTGTACACTGCATTCCCAGGTGCGTTCCCAGGGGACTGTGTCCTTGCTCTTTTTAGCCTTCCCCAAGTGCATACCCAGGATCATGTCCCGCCATTCTCCAACAAAAAGGGAGGAATAAAACCCAAGAAAGACAAGTGAGGCACAATACAATTGCTCACTGATCAATGCCCTGAGCAGTGATCAGCACTTTCATCCAACTCCCCACAGGTTATGTACTAAGCATGACATTTTGTGACATGGAATATCCCTTTCGGCCACTTTCGGTCACCTGTCCTCCCAGTTTCCCCACTGGCAGAGCATGGAAAGCTGAGCAGTCCTTGATTTAGAGTAAACACTACTTAGCAACAACTAAAACATCAGTGTGTGATCAACACTGCCCTCATCCTAAATCCAAAACGCAGCACTGTATCAGCTACTAGGGAGAAAATTAACTCTATGCCAGCCAAAATCAGCACAGAATCCCACTGGAACCTCAGAGAAAGCAGAGTTAGACAGAAGCAATTAACAAATGTACTAGTGTGATCCTATCTGACATGTCTCCCTGAAAGAGTTATCTGTCAATAACCTTTGTGACTCAGCAGTGATCACTCCCCTACCTGAACCAATCAAATTCACAAGGAAAAGATTCCATTAGTCCTTCAAAGTCTATCTGTACAGTGTGAGCGACAGGGAGAAAGGGAGAGGGTGAGGCTGTAAACACTGTGCACTCTTCAGCAGTTCTGCACTTCTAACCCAGACCTGAGAGTCTCTCCATTTTCCCACACTTACTTTTTGCCCATACTCCTGCCATGTGCCATAATTATCTTTCCAGTACCAGATCCATTCTGTTGTCAGAATAAAGTGAGGGGGTTTGGTCACGGAGGAGGCTGTAGACAGACGTCTGACCTTTGCAAACCCACAGCACATATTCAGGAAACAGATACATGAAAAGACAAACCCACTTTCAGCAACAACACTATTAAATCTGTAAAGAAAGAGGAGAAAAAAAATCAGAACTATTTGTGAAGCTCTACTCAAAGGCTCAGAAACCCATCACAAATAGGTGAATGAAGTCAGCATCACTCAAAAGCAGGACACAAACCTGCACTTCCCACAGCAATCCCAGCTCTGCCTTGTGTTTGTACATATTTTGCTTTACAGTATTATATCTCACACTGGTTCCATTGGCAGTAACCATTATCCACTCATAAATGAGTGACATCAGATGAATAAAAAAAGTGGAAAACATATACTGCCTTCTTGCTAACCAACTATATTCTAAGCAGAACACTAAGAAGACTTAAGTTGGGCTTCAAAGAGCCTCCAATGTAACGTGAGAGGGATAGGTAAATTCTCCAGCATGGGACACACCATACTGGGATTAGACCCTTCCAACACCCTCTTGGTGCTAGTTTACCAGCTCCAAACTCTTAAAGGTATATTCTTAATGTTCTCTGCACCCAAGATTCTCTCTCTCTCCAGGTACACAAGGTATTCTGCCAGTTTCATAAGTATGACCTGAGAGAAAAGAGGGAAGGAGGGGCAAATCTCATGCTACCTTTCCATCCTCCAGCCTAAGTGGTGAAAAAGAAAGTTACTTCTCATCATGAGGTCAAACTGTGTATTGACAAGCTCTAACCAAAGAGAGATTCTGTTCAATTCAGCTAACCCAGCAGATCTTCTCCCAACCCCTTGCCTGGCTCCAACCCAACCCCTGTGGAGCAGCAGAGCAGAGTGGGCAGAAGAAAAAGCCTTGACTCTAGGCAAGCACGGCTCAGCAACTCTCAGCAAAGTCTTAGTCACAAATCCAGAACACAGCATGGGCTACGGGCTGCTATGAAGAGAGAAACTCCATCCTAGCTAAACCCAGAATGGTAATCCAAAGCGTCCTAGGTGAACACTAGGTGTGAGTCAGTCACAATGAATCACATCTCTGGCAACAGTATATCAGGAAAGTGAGGTCACTAGAACACTGAATGAAGCTACTTATGTGATGACTGCAATAGAATCAGCAATTTATAGCCACTAAGGGCCTGGTTCAATACAGCAAACTCCAAACATGATTACATTTTGTAAGAGTTTATACCTGGTCTTACTGGGGTCACAATATGCTTTTTCTATTTCTTCCATATTCTGCAAGTCCTTCCAGCTATTGCCATCAGAGATCTGCCATCTATATGGCAAATGAAAATGAGTCCTGATGCACTTTTCTGTGAAAAGTTTAAAAGAAGAAGTAAGAGATGCATTATTTTTACGACCCATGAGAAAACTCCACTACCATCAAAAGCATAGTTATGGAAAGGGTTCACCAGTGGAATCATTACAAGCAGTAGTGCAGAATTTTTCACCATAAGCAAGCAACACTTAATTTTTGGGCTTAGGTAGGAGTTCAGTTTCTGTATCTGCTACATTATTTTTGTAGGTAAAAGGGAGACAGCTCAGACATACAGAACAGAAGAGTACTAGAACAAACAAGGGAGAATGTAGAATTCCGAGTATCTTTTGTATCTTTTCTATCTGGAAATGTGACTCCTATCTTCAGAATCGCTTAAGTAAACACGGGTGGAGTAGCCAATCCCTAACACAGGCAGGTAATACACATTCCAGAGTAAGACAAAACAGGTCCTTTGTTTGGTATACCACATAGGTCAAACAGCACTCAAGATTACAGTGAGATTTAACTGAAAATAAGCATAAACTCTAGAGTTCACCCTTTCTGTGAAATATGTCCACCACTTTCTCTTCGTGAGAAAAGAGAGTGGACTTTGATAGAGTCTATACTATACTTGATACAACCTACCTTTAAAGCCACAACTTTTGTACAGGTGATATAAACAGATCTGCTCCGATTCACCATCATTTGTAGCTGAGGACTCTTGGCTGGAGCTGTATTTTCTCTCTGGAGTGGGGGAATTACAAGCCTTATCAATATACAAATATATATCAATACAAATTATCAATATACATCAACAAACCCTCTTAAAAGTGCAGGTGTTGGGAGGGAAGATGCCTAAAACCAGTGTTTACCACTACTAACTGCATGCAGCTCCAGAAGGACCCTGAAGCCCCTGATGACCTTGTGTACTCAAAGTCTCATCCCTTTGTCCACCCTTTCTGTACTTGGCTTTCCTGTAACTACTAAATCCCTCACGTACAGGGTTAGCTGTCACCACAAAACCAGAACAAAAACCAATGCTTTTACATTTCTAAGTGGACTTAACCGAGCACCCCACACAGCTGAGCACAATGGCAGCTATAAAATCTGAACTTTTAAAACTTGATACTTTTGTAAATTAAAGCACATCTAAGGAGACAAAACAGGGAAGAAGGAACTGAGGCAGTACAGTGGAGATGAACAAACACACTTGGATTTTCCATTCTGTAACCCTTTTCTTTCCTACTAAATTATACTTAACTTACAATTCCAAGGAACTTCAAAAGAAAAGAACAAACAAAATATTATATGTCTAAGAAGGGACTAGGGTAGTGCTGTCTGTGAAATCTTGTGCTAGACAATTGCTACACTAAAGAATAAAGAAGTATATTAGAATCATACAAGTAAACACCAGTCCTATTCTTAAACCCTTCTCACCCTTCTCTATGTTTTGTACTGAGAAAAAAATTATAGACCCTCCTATTTCCAGAGCCTGTTACGTTTTTCTAACCCCAAATGAGATTGGTACAAGGTCCCTCCAAAAAGACACATCACGATGTGATTCAGTGTTCCTGATGATGCCTCTGAGAATGTTACACCCCAGTAACTCTTCTGATGTGCCCAAAAGATGGTATCATTTACCTCTGCACAGTGAAGACTTGGCATCTTCTATGTCATCCATGCTCCTGTTGCTATTTTTGATGTCATACATGTTTCTATAAATGGAAGGTAGTTTCTCAATAATGTCTAAGCTCATTCCCTGTCTCTCCAGTTTCTCGTAACATTCTGACTTCATTAAGTTATGGGATCGCTTGCAGCTACTGCCAAACCTGCACTGCCCCTGCAAAAAGTACTGACAAATGTGCAGTTTGGTGCAGATCTTCTCAAAGGTACAAGATCCATAAGGTCCATCACCTTTGTTATAATGCAAGCAGACCTTGGGTAGAGAAAGAAAAAAAGCATTTAAGTACAATGTGGACATATAGACTGTTCAAATTTGTGAAATTCTACAGCTATGGGGATACATTTGCTTTTAAAAGACACATTTCTTCTTTCTCCTTGTTTTACAAATGATCACTCAGTGGTGTTTTCCTTTGCCCTGCTGATGTTTAGGAAGATACATAACCTTCTTACAGACATTCTCAAGCAGATGGGGTGACTCATTCTCAAGCAGGTGGGGATGACTCCACTAAGTCATATAAATGTAGGAAAGTGGATGTTACTGTGCCACTACCTGATCTCTTTATTTTCTAGTTCTGGAATAGTGAACTTTTTCGACCTGGATTTGATGGTAAGAGGTACTGGATCTGGCTGGGATGCAGTTTGCTTTCTTCACCGCAGCCCATACCATGGTATGGTTTGGGGTGGTAACCAGGAGAGTGTTGACAACACACCAATGTTTCAGGTACTGTTGAGCAGTGCGTTCAGAGTGTCCAGGCTTTCTCTCTTCCTCCACTCTGACCCCCCAGTCCTGAGGAGGCTGAGGGTGGGCAGGAAGCAGAGAGAAAACACAGCTGGGACAGCTAGTCTGGCAGGCAGCTTGTTGTGGTTTAACCACAGCTCACTCACTCCCCGTTCCCCAGACTTCTCCCTGGCAGAATGGAAAGGAGAATTGAAGAAAAGGTATAACTTACGGGTTAAGATAAAAACAGTTTAGTAACTATAATAAAGTAAAATACAATAGTATTAACAGCAGTAACAGTAACAGTAGTAGTAGTAACAAAGAAAAGGAGAGAGATAGAGAGGAATAAAGCCCAAGAGACACAAGGGATGCATAATACTCATAAGGCTCACCACCCACTGCCTGATGCCACCCACCCCTGAGTACTGATTAGCAGCTCCCAGCCAGGCCCCTGCCATTTATTTACTGAACAAAACAGTCTATGGCATGGAATATCCCTTTGGCCAGTTCAGGTCAGCTGTCCTCATCACGGTCCCTCTCAGCTTCTTGTGCACCTCCTCACTGGCAGAGCACAGGAGCTGGAAAGTCCTTTACTGACACTAAGCACTGCTTGGCAACAACCAAAACATGGGTGTATTATCAACAGTGTTTTCATATAAAATCCCCAACACAACTGTACCAGCTACTAGAAAGAAAATTAATTCTATCCCAGCAGAAACCAGGACACAGCTAAACAGCACACAGCTGTTCACTCACTGCCCCGCAGGGGACCAGGAGGAGAATCAGAAAAAAAGGTAAAACTCATGGGGTTGAGACAAACACAGTTTACTGGGAAATAATAATGATGATGAAAGAATGGACAAAACAAGTAATGCACAGTGCTCACCACCCCCTGGCCAACGTCCAGCCAGTGCCCAGGCAGCATGCCCCCACCTCCTGGCCAGCTGCCCCCCGGTTTACTGCTCATATGGTATGGAATATCCTCCTGGCCAGGCTGGGTCAGCTGTCCTGGCTACATCCCCTCCCAGCTTCTTGTGTACTCCCAGCCTGCAGGCTGGCAGGGCAGGACAAAGAGCTGAAAAGTCCTTGAGTTAGTGCAATCACTGCTCAGCACAGTGCGTTATCAACATTACTCTCATCCTGAATCCAAAACACAGCACTGTGCCAGCTACTAGGAAGAAAATTAACTCTATCCCAGCCAAAACTAGGACACAGTCCCAACTGGCCAAAGGGATATTCCATGCATATAATGTCATGCTCAAAAAAACCCGAAGTGAAGGGGTGAAAGGAGAAGGAAGAGGAGGTGGGTCATTCTTTCAAGCTGGCCCTCACTCCGAGAGTTGCTGGCCATCAGTCTGCTTGGAGGTGCTGACTAACTTTCTTTGCAACACTTGTTTTCTCTCCTCTTTTCTCCACTTGCTAAACTGTCTTTATCTCCATCCCCAAGTTTTGGTCACTTTTCTTCTTGTTCTCTCTCACCTCTCTGAGGGGCTGCAAGTGCTTAGCTGCCAGCTAGGGTCAACTGACCACAGAGAAGGAACAGCAGACGCAGATTTAAAGTTTTGGATTTGCATGATGCTAAACTGACACCTCACATCTCCATCTTGTATCAAGCCTCTTACATGTTGTGATGCTCACTGAAACACAAGGCTAAGAAACTGTCCCAGTGCTACTCACCTCTGGCAAGAGGGAAGGCTCATTTTGAAGCAGAAGCAGGCAAATTTCATCGCCCTTGAAATACTCAAGTCCATATTGTTTTAGAACACGGAGATTGTGGCCCGAGTAGAAGTCGTGAACAAACCTGCATTCCTTCCTACAAGGTAAGAAACCCAACAGCAAAATGAGTGGAACAGACTAGCACTGTTTTGCTACCCCATGGGCATTACACTAAACTGCCCAAAAAGCACAACAAATCAGCTGCTTTCAGGGGGGAAAAAAGAGCATCGCTCCTTTGTGAAGCAATTCTGTAGTTTGTAAAGCAGATTATATAATTATTCTGAGGATAATTGCCGGGCTATTTCTGGTTTCTCGTCATTACGGTGTTAGCGCAGTCTGACAAAATCGACATTTTGGACCCGCAGCTCACAACCACGCACGAGAAAACTCCGGAGTAACACTCCTTGGCACGCAACGAGCACATTCCCCACTCTGCCGCAGCACAAGGCGCTCGGACGCGCTGCGAGCACCAAGCTCGGCCCCCGGCAGCGGCGCGGCGGGGAGAAGTGCTGAGACCCAAAGCCTGTGCCACCAACGCCTCTGCCACCAACGCCTGTGCCACCAACGCCTGTGCCCGTCGCTTGCACCAGAGAGAGTAAAAGGAGGAGAGGAGAGGGAGCATTTCCCACACGGAAAGCGCTGCCGGCCTCGCCCGAGGCC
>NW_008673171.1:0-1659 GCF_000695815.1 Acanthisitta chloris
GACACGGGCGGGGACAGGGCTTGGCACAGCCACCGCACCCACCTGCTCTTTGCCCTCTTGTCTGGGCGGGGAGGGGACACACAGGTGGGGACACGCAGACACCTGGCACAGCTGCCACCCCGCTCTCCCCCTGGACCCCCCAAAACTGCCGCAGGGGGTGCTGACCTCAGGGGCACCCGGGGGGGCAGCAGCCTGGGGTGGCATCCCTACCCCAGGGTCCCCCCACCCCGGGGCTGGGGCTGGGTGACATCTCCTGCCTGGCAACACCCAACTCCGTCACACGCAGACTCTGCCCTTGACCGTGGGACAACCTCGGGCTCACCCCAAAACTGTCACACGGTTTGTGTGTTGTTTCAGGAGCAGTTTTGGTGTGGGACTAATCATCAGATGTATTTGATGCTGGAGATCCTCCAGCACCCTCAAATCTACTCCTAAGGTCCCCAAATCCCTCCCAGCACCCTCTAAAAGCTCTGTAGCACCACCAAGAGTCCTCCTGGTACCACCAAACCCTCCCAACACCCCCAAACCCTCCCTGGAGTCCCTCAAGGGTCACATGCTAGAAAGTCACTGAGGGTCTGAGGTCACATGTCAAGTGGTCATAGATCTAAGACCACAAGGTCAAAGATCTCCTCTTTCCTCCTGTTGAACTTCCTCTGTTTTATGAACCTTCAGTTGTCCTTCTTTGTCCTGGGGAGGTACACTGGGCCCTTCCCCTCCTTGATTTCAGCCCTGTCCTCCCAGTTCATGACCATCATCACCCCCAGCATGGGCAGCTCCACCCCAGGATGTGCAGCAGCCCCAGGGGTGAGCAGTGAGGATGAGGAGGGAGTGGGACAGCCCCAGGGGTGGGCAGTGAGGATGAGGAGTGTGAGGACAGCCCCAGGGGTGGGCAATGAGGATGAGGAGGATCAGGACAGCCCCAGGGGTGGGCAGTGAGGATGAGGAGGGTGAGGACAGACCCAGGGGTGGGCAGTGAGGATGAGGAGGGTGAGGACAGACCCAGGGGTGGGCAGTGAGGATGAGGAGGGTGAGGACAGACCCAGGGGTGGGCAGTGAGGATGAGGAGGGTGAGGACAGACCCAGGGGTGGGCAGTGAGGATGAGGAGGGTGAGGACAGACCCAGGGGTGGGCAGTGAGGATGAGGAGGGTGAGGACAGACCCAGGGGTGGGCAGTGAGGATGAGGAGGGTGAGGACAGACCCAGGGGTGGGCAGTGAGGATGAGGAGGGTGAGGACAGACACTCCAGGTGTGCCCAGTAAGGCTGGCAAGGGTTGTGGGCCAGCCCCAGTGTGGGCAGTGAGGATGAGGAGGGGGTGGACTGAAGGGCAGCACAGGAGAGGGAACAGCACACCTGAGCAGGTGGGGAAGAGCTTCCTGAGCCCTGCTGTGCTGGGGTTGAGAAGCTGATTGCAGGGCCAACACTGTCCCTTCCCTGGAAGAAGAGATTCATCTGAACCTTCCTCCTGGGAGGCAGCTGAAATATTTCTTTTCCTTTCATCCCATGACTGCTGGGGAATATCCAGTCTCTTGCATGTCAGACGAATTCCACTGGCCAGAGGATGAGTGTGTTTCAGGATCTCTAGGCTGGTTGTTTCCTTGCTTGTACTTTTGAGCTGCTTTCTCCCAAGCTGGTACCTCCAGACCTTCATTTCTCGTGGT
>NW_008673171.1:1675-2257 GCF_000695815.1 Acanthisitta chloris
GAACACACCCCAAATGAAGCAAAGGACATCTCTGCTCCTTCCCTGTGGTCATGCTGGGGAATGTGCAGCCCTGGAAAACACCTCAGGGTGACAGAACAGGCATGGAGTGGATTTCCTGACTCTGGTCAGCAGGTTGGATGGAGCAGTGTAAAAGGCACATGGTGAAAGGTGATGTGATGGTCAAGTTGTGGATTTTTGCTGCAGGGATGTGGTTAGAAGGGTCAATGAGAGCTCTGTTTGGGGCAGGAGGGTGAGGTGTTACTGTTGAGAGGGGAAGATCTGCATTGCTGATGGGAAATGTTTGAGTTTCACTTGTTCTCTGCCCTCTGTTCATGGCTCAGATCACTCCTCTGTTCCTCTGTTCCTCTGTGTGCCTGCCCAGGGCTGCTGGATAAGACTGTTCCAACAGTCCTAAGCCTGTTCATTTACTAAGGCTCTAAATCCTCTTGAAATCAGAATTCTTTGTAGTATGTTCAGGGGTTGGAATGGAGCTTAGAGATCATCCAGCCCCAACCCCCTGCCCTGGGCAGGAACACCTCCCACCAGAGCAGGTTGCTCAAGGCTTTAGCCAACCTGGAATGA
>NW_008673171.1:2396-2954 GCF_000695815.1 Acanthisitta chloris
GGCCAGGGACACCTCCCAGCAGAGCAGGCTGCTCAAGGCTTTAGCCAACCTGGCTGTGAACACTGCCAGGGTGGGGCCAGCCACAGCCTCCCTGGGCAACCTGTGCCAGTGTCTCACCACACCCAGCAGCCCTCAGTGCCCCCAGTGGTGCCAGTCATGCCAGTGACCCCAGACCCCCCAGGCAGACCCAGTGCCCAAACTGAGTTTGGTGCCCCCAATAGGACTAGTGCCCCCGGCAGCCTCCAGTGGTCCCAGTGTCACTAGTGGTCCCAGTGTGCCCAGCGCCCCAGCAGATCTGTGTCCCCAGTGCCCCTAGTGGGTCCAGTGCCCTCAGCACCAGTGCCCCTAGCTGTCCCAGTGCTCAGAGTTAGTCCGGTGCCCCCAGTGTTCCCAGTTCCTCCAGTGCCCAGAGGAAGTCTGGTCCCCCCAGCAGCTCCCAGTGTTCCCAGTAGCCCCAGCAGCCCGCTGTGCCCGCAGCCCCGGGCACGGTGCCACCACCCAGCGCAGGACACATGTCACATCCCCTGCGCGGTAAGGGCTAATCCCGGGGCTTAATGG